>NC_092118.1:25493805-25793805 GCF_045679555.1 Salvelinus alpinus
TCCTCTGTCAGACAGCAGAGTGGATGTAATGTGCCTGGTTTACACCGTAGTAGTGTCCTCTGTCAGACAGCAGAGTGGATGCAATGTGCCTGGTTTACACCGTAGTAGTGTCCTCTGTCAGACAGCAGAGTGGATGCAATGTGCCTGGTTTACACCGTAGTAGTGTCCTCTGTCAGACAGCAGAGTGGATGTAATGTGCCTGGTTTACACCGTAGTAGTGTCCTCTGTCAGACAGCAGAGTGGATGTAATGTGCCTGGTTTACACCGTAGTAGTGTCCTCTGTCAGACAGCAGAGTGGATGTAATGTGCCTGGTTTACACCGTAGTAGTGTCCTCTGTCAGACAGCAGAGTGGATGTAATGTGCCTGGTTTACACCGTAGTAGTGTCCTCTGTCAGACAGCAGAGTGGATGTAATGTGCCTGGTTTACACCGTAGTAGTGTCCTCTGTCAGACAGCAGAGTGGATGTAATGTGCCTGGTTTACACCGTAGTAGTGTCCTCTGTCAGACAGCAGAGTGGATGTAATGTGCCTGGTTTACACCGTAGTAGTGTCCTCTGTCAGACAGCAGAGTGGATGTAATGTGCCTGGTTTACACCGTAGTAGTGTCCTCTGTCAGACAGCAGAGTGGATGTAATGTGCCTGGTTTACACCGTAGTAGTGTCCTCTGTCAGACAGCAGAGTGGATGTAATGTGCCTGGTTTACACCGTAGTAGTGTCCTCTGTCAGACAGCAGAGTGGATGTAATGTGCCTGGTTTACACCGTAGTAGTGTCCTCTGTCAGACAGCAGAGTGGATGTAATGTGCCTGGTTTACACCGTAGTAGTGTCCTCTGTCAGACAGCAGAGTGGATGTAATGTGCCTGGTTTACACCGTAGTAGTGTCCTCTGTCAGACAGCAGAGTGGATGTCATGGACAGGTAATAAAGCCAGCGGGGCCTGTTTAATGCTTGTCAACAGGTCAGCCCCTCAACCGGGGACCACCCACACACACACACACACACACACACACACACGGTAATCCAGTCTGACCCAGGAGGTATGTTTACTTCCCCTGGCTCCCTCTCCTTCATTGTGGGTTTATATAAACACTGACAAAGACCTAACAAGCCTTGCAGCAAGACCACATCTATCGCTCTCAACTGACATGTAATCAGCCGCACTGACGCAATCTGGGCAGACCAAATCCGGTTCCTCACACTCACAACTCAAACTCCCAAAGTTCTATCAGTCGAGAGAGTGTTCATTAGTCCAACAAATACATAATTGATGCAATCTAAAAAATACATGTGATAATGAATCAAAATGGGAATGAGACACAAAAGCCACAGAGCGAAGTTCTCTCGGGCGATGACAATTCTTTGTTTCGTGTGAACAGTAAATGAACTTGTAAGAACTGGTCAGGAGAGCCTTGGGTTAGTAAGTTACATGTTGGCCAGCTGATCTCACTCCAACCATTTCCAACCACAACAAAGCTCTGTTGTACCGTACTTCTCCTCAGAGAACAAAGACTTAACGCTCCCTCTGGCTTGTTAATGCTTCACTCAGAAATAGGAGCAATCAGTCTGTTTATTTGAATTCTTTGCTCTCAGTTCTAGAACGGCAATTAGGCTATTCAACCAGATAAAAAAAGGCATCATCCAATAGAAATGTAGTTTTCAGTAACGTATGTGGTGGCCCTCTTAAGGAAGTGTGCTAAATTGATCCAACTCACCTGACAGACTATGAAAACCTTTGTAATGTGATATACTAGACGAATAACAACTTAACCTATGGGGTTGAGCAAAACAAACAATTGTCGAGCACCTCTCCAAAATCACAAGTCTTTAATTCTCCCTCTCCCTCTCTTCATTGAGAGGTAGATGATGATACCGTCTAGGGTGATGATGTCTGAATTCTGCTGAGATTATTTGTCAAAAATGCCTGAATTTCACAGTTAATTGGGCTTGTTAATTAGCACAGGATGTCTAATTCCCATTGCAGTCAGTGTGCTAAATGGTAGAGCTTTATCAAGCGGATGCCTTTCCTTTCCTTAACACCCAAGATAAAGAAGACAGGCACCCAGGCCCTGTACAACAAGCCTGGCTAGGCTATACTCCACTGTACATTACGGCACCCAGGCCCTGTACAACAAGCCTGGCTAGGCTATACTCCACTGTACATTACGGCACCCAGGCCCTGTACAACAAGCCTGGCTAGGCTATACTCCACTGTACATTACGGCACCCAGGCCCTGTACAACAAGCCTGGCTAGGCTATACTCCACTGTACATTACGGCACCCAGGCCCTGTACAACAAGCCTGGCTAGGCTATACTCCACTGTACATTACGGCACCCAGGTCCTGTACAACAAGCCTGGCTAGGCTATACTCCACTGTACATTACGGCACCCAGGCCCTGTACAACAAGCCTGGCTAGGCTATACTCCACTGTACATTACGGCACCCAGGCCCCGTACAACAAGCCTGGCTAGGCTATACTCCACTGTACATTACGGCACCCAGGCCCTGTACAACAAGCCTGGCTAGGCTATACTCCACTGTACATTACGGCACCCAGGTCCTGTACAACAAGCCTGGCTAGGCTATACTCCACTGTACATTACGGCACCCAGGCCCTGTACAACAAGCCTGGCTAGGCTATACTCCACTGTACATTACGGCACCCAGGCCCCGTACAACAAGCCTGGCTAGGCTATACTCCACTGTACATTACGGCACCCAGGCCCTGTACAACAAGCCTGGCTAGGCTATACTCCACTGTACATTACGGCACCCAGGCCCTGTACAACAAGCCTGGCTAGGCTATACTCCACTGTACATTACGGCACCCAGGCCCCGTACAACAAGCCTGGCTAGGCTATACTCCACTGTACATTACGGCACTCAATGATCGATTCTAAATCTTAATTAGGCAAACGACAAACAAGTGCAAGGCTTAATGAACCGTGTACTTCATCAAACAGCTGGGTGAATAAATTTATTGAGATCAACGTTACATTTAATGATTTGGGCAATTAACTGTGGACCCCTTCTCTAATCTCAGAGGACACTGAGGGGACGGGGAGGGAGGCACCGGGGCCACCGACCTAAATGAAAAGCAGCTGACAAATAATTGTCGTCCCCAGAGTTCTGGAACATAAGAGACTGAGCAGACTTTGTGTTTAGAAATAAATATATCATACACGCACGTCTCAATCCCCAGTGTGGTGAAATTAAAGTCATTTGCATGGCTTGATAGAACTGCGGGTGTATTCTAGTGTGAAGTCTGTAGACCGTTCTGTTTTTGCTGGAGATATCGCTTGTTTAATGTCCAGGAATATCTAGGAAAAAAATTCAATAAAAAAGAAGGAAGAAACAACACTGGAACCTAACAAGGACCTCCAGTTCTGAGCATGGTATTATTATTAGTGCAGTCTGTTTTTATTACCATCCATTCCATTTAAATTGATCAAATGGGAGAGCAGTGGAAAAGCGAGAAGAAGAAAAAAAATTAAGCTGGAGCCGAAAAGTGTGACTTGGATTTAATATTTTATAATTGCCAAGGGACATTCCAAGATCAATGAATTTTTTGCCCGGGACGCACATCAGAAAGAGATGTACTTCAGTATTTTTAGGGAACATTGGTCTATTTAATTCCAGTGTCTGATGCATGTGAAATATGCCTTTCGTGGCCTCCTTCTGTTCCCCCAGGCACTGCTGCGGGCAGACATTACCACTTTTAATGGGCCGCCATGAGAAGAGGCAAGTCAGCCAATAACCCATCCTCACTAACGGAGCCACTCGCTGCCTTGTTTATTCTCATGCACCATTTTCAGTTTTCTAGAGGGCTAATTTTAGCCACACTGTTTTTATCGTAAAGAATAACAATATGAGAGGAATAAATTGCATCAGAACAAATGTATTGAAATGTACAAAACATAACCATGTAAAAGGTTCTTTATAGTCTGGTTGTTAAAGGGCATGTCAGCCATTTGAATGAAGCACTGATTGATATGAGATAAAGGAATGGTGGCTGGCTCTATATTAGAGGGGTAATGCAGAGTAATTGCCAGAACAAGGCAAATTCTCTCACAGTGGAAGGCTAGAGAGTGAAAGGGGGGTGGATGGGGTCTACCGTACACTAGGGTCTGTAGTACTGAGAGGGGGCTGAAAGGATTCTTTATGATTGAAGTATGTTTATGTTTGAGATGTGAAGCAAGGTATGGAAAAAATACACCCAAGTCTACTCCCACAACAAATTATTCCAATAGAGAGGGAATTATATACATACCACACAAGCAACAATCTATTTACTCATTTGTTCTTCTTTGAGTTCTTCTGCATTGCAAACAGTAACATTTATCATGAATTTGATAGTGGAGAACCAGCTGACAGATTCTCCAGTAATACTTCCACATGCATGCTGTCCTAGTATTTGCCAGACAGGTGCTTTGACTGGCCTGGCATCTCAATGCATAAATTCAATTAGAGTCTTCCTGAAGCGCCTCCATCTGCAAACAATATGGTGCCCTTCTTTTTAATCAAACCTTCCCCAGCAAGCGACCAAAGGCCCTTCAAATTAAAAGTAATATCCAGGAATGCTCTTTCTAACTCATGCTGCGGACACGAGGCACTGAGATCAACCAAAACGAAAGAAAAATTAAAAATCCTAATAAGCAAACTAAGCCTGTCTGTATGTGGAATGTTAATTCTGAAAAAAGTATCTACTTGTCTCTAGTCTGCTTAGAGAAAGAGCATGTGTAAGTAATGCTGTAAGTACACTATATAACGATGGAACATTCATTATACAGTCACCTCGTCTTATCTAGAAAGTTGAGGCCAGATCTGCTGTTTTTCTTCAGTTAGAGCAGTATACATTAACCTCTACAAGGAAACATACTAAATCAGATCCTGATGTGGAAAACTTTGAATCTCTATGTTTATGTTGGCATTCCTGAAATCTAGTTATTCTGCCTACTGCTATACATTTCAACAAAAAAATGTTCCCTCTGCCCCATGCCAGCTTTTAATGAAAGATCATTTGCAGCATTTTCACTTGTTTCTTTCCCCAAGGCTCCAACCTTTAGAGCTGACAATGTAGCTGACAAAAGTAATCCAGTCAAAAGAAAAACTAACTTTAATAAATAGTAACAAGATATCCAACCGCTTTCCCGGTGAAGTCACAATGCTACGCTGCACAAACCAATCACGGCTAATTCTAACATCAGAGAGAGAACACACTATAAATAACTCCACTAAGTGACACAAGGACACACACAGGAGTTCCTGGAGCGAGTCAAAGCAGCGAGGAGGGAGCATACTCTCTGACTGATCTCTCAGGGGTCCTGCCACTGCAGTTACACAGGCTGCCTAGGCCGCTTCATATCGACAACTTCATTAGCAGCCCTCCCAAACCCTCAATTCATACAACCACGTTATGTTATCACTGACTGAGACTGAGAGACGCAATTTAGACTGGAGACCCAGAGCTCTTAGCTAGCTCCTCCGGGACTGGGGAAAGAAACAGAGAGAATGTGGTAGAAGACAGAAACTAGAAACTGACGGCTATTATAGAGGTATTCTATCTATTCTTTCTCTGTAAGAGGACTGGAAGCGTGGGATGGGATGGGGAGAGGGGGTTTGGAGGACGGCAGTGGGATGGGGAGAGGGGGTTTGGAGGACGGCAGTGGGATGTGGAAGGGGGTTTGGAGGACGGCAGTGGGATGGGGAGAGGGGGTTTGGAGGACGGCAGTGGGATGGGGAGAGGGGGTTTGGATGGGGCCCTGGATGTTGGGATGTCCCCATGTCCCTGGCCAGCAGGCAGCGTCTGTGGGCTGAAGAACCAGGCTTTATCGGCCCTGTCTCCATGGCACCAGTAGCACAAGAAAAACTGCAGCAAATTTCATTCTTCAGAAATTTAATTATATCAAGATTAACAAGGGAGGTAATTAATTTCTTTAAGATGGGTATCTTTTAATTGCCTGGGGCTCAACTTTGTTGTCAAAACTGTATATTTAACCATTATTTCAGGGCAAAGTTTTAAAGGCAGAGAAAAGCGGAGGATCACTGCTTTCACCATGAATATGGAAATACAGGAGTTTCTTATCTAAACGATTATTTTACAGTATTAGCACAAATACACACATTTATGTACACATATATATATACATGTAAAAATGTATTTATTAATGCCACAAAGAAGTCGACTAAGAATATTGTGAATTCCATAAAAATCTGTTGGAGTTTCACTCTAATTAAAATAATGAGGCATGTTAAGTTTGTATATTTTTCCAGCTTGTACAGACTGCTCAATTCCACTGGCTTGTTACAGGCATGGCCATCTAGTGTACTAAACTAATGGGCTGTGCAGAATGGACAGAACAGCTGGTCTGTGTCTGAAAATGGCACCTTATTCCCTATATAGTGCACTACTTTTGGCCAGGGTCTGCATAGGGCTCTGGTCAAAAGTAGTGCACTATATGGGGAATATGTTGCCATTTTGGACACACACCTGGTCTCCATGTCATAGATCCAAGGTTCTAACACTGGCCCATTGTCTGGTTCTGGACCATTCTCCAGGCAGGATCTCACACTGCCCAGCAGATTGTCTGAGAAACGAGGCCAACTGCTCTACAACACAAACACAAACATGATTACAGTCAAGGGAATGTGGTTAGGTAACGGAGCTGTTGCTGTCTGAGGAGACAGAGTTGTCTGTTGTCTGTTTGAAACCCAACAACAGAACAATGTCTGATCAAACCATTTGTCATAAGTTATCCGATATGTAAATGTTCCTGACTGAACAATTTCAGTGTACAAGATCACTCAATTCAGCGATGTGATACGATGATGACTGTTATATGTATTTTACAAGCACAGAGCCAGTGGGAGGCGTGTTACTCTGGAAGGGTTGAAAAGCTTCCCTGATGTCTCTCTCTCTGCAAGTCTGGACAGGGACTGTTCATCAGTCTGCCGGACAACTGAGACAACTCACCTAATAGCCTCGCTGCTACTATGTCCAGAGTCCTCTCAGCTAGCAATGACGTCCAGCATGGACACTGCAATGTCTATGATAGGGCCATCAGAGAATCCAGCTAATAAGGTAGGAATCTGGTCCAACTGTCCATGTAATTTGACAGTGCTTCTTTAACCCTTTAGGCAAAATCTTCACCGGCATTCCTCTCACCTCACAAACCACTATCATCCTCTGAGCTTGAAGGCATAAGGCAGTAGCCTCTCATGACTACATGGTAACTGTGGTCTAATTTCTTGGAAACCTGTAGCCTCTATTACTCAGTGATTATGAGGTGGTTAGTTGTAGGGTGTGCTTGTTGCGGCCAGGGCTGAGTGTGGACTGGAGGGGGCCAGGGCTTTCAGGAGCTGCAGGAGGACAGGAGCCCCCAGCCACACACTGTCACCTACTACAACAGCCATAACTACCTTGGAGTTTCACAGTCAAATAGGCTACCAAGTCTATACATGTGTAAGGGGTTGAGTAATCACTATGGAGTGTTTGTTTCATCCTGTAAGCATTGTTTTGTGAAGTGCATTAATCAGCACAATAGGAATGTTGTTCTTATCATGGAAAACCTGATTGAATATGATCCAAGGTTGGTAATATTCAATGACCCATAGTGTAATTAATCATACTTAATGTCATGTCTACAGGTACACATGTCTACAATATACTTGCCGCACACACACACACGCTCACCGCATACACACGCGTCTTCGCACAACACACACACACGCTTGCCGCACACACACAGTGTCATATCTTTAACACCATGATTCATCACTATTTAACTCTTTCTGATCTTGGAATCTGTTAGTTCTATTTCCATTCATGTGGGAATTAAAAACATTGATTTTAAACTGTGTTGACAGTTTTATAAAGAACCTAACCAGCCATGCATGGTGATGGCCATCTCATCAATTCATATGTTCTGTATTTCATACATATTCAAAGAGCATGACACAAATACATCGGGAAAAATTTAAACATTTAAATATGAAAGATAATAAAATATGGTATTCAATTCGAACTGTATTCAGTTGCCGGATGTTTGTCTCACAATAACAGAGTTAATTTTATTAAGTGGACAAAAGAATAAAACAAATATTTTCCAAGTGACAAAGATCACACACAGATGTTAACTGTAGCTGCATTTCTATTCAAGAACTTTAACCAGCAGTCAGCCTACGATCAGTAGTATATAGTACTATAGCATTGCACTGTAATGCCAGGGATGCTGGCTGGCAAAGTGCAGTATGTTACAGCTCTAAGAACATGGCATCTGGCCAAGTACAGCAGCTCCTGTAACCCTTCTTAAAGACTCAACTTCATCTCCTCTCTTTGTCCCCGCTCTGGAAAAAGAAATAGAACTGCCTAAAGACAAAAAGTGAAACGAGCATTACGATCTTACTGACATTACGCAACCGATAACAGCCTCTTGGTGCCCCCTCTAATCAGGACTATGTATGTACCATGTTAAAGCTGTAGAGATAACCCACAGGAGTCCTCCTGCATGGCTCATTATATCATCACATTACATATGTAAATGTGGGCTCCATTCCAGAACCTCCTCAAAATTCCATATGTTACTCATGCTGCATTCCTTTCTTTGAGGGATTCAAATGACAGCCAATTGGAGGTCAAGGCCAATGAATACATTGACTGCACCAATCAAATATCATTAAACCCCTCCATATGGTAACAGCAAAGGGAAAAACACTCCGATGCAATACAGTAGTTACTCCTCTGAGCAACATTTTAAGGGCGGTTAATAGAGGAGAGCGCCTATAGCCTCTTCCACTGTGCGCTCAGTGAAATCCCACTGGACGGATGGAATGGGCAGGGGAAAGGAGAGGAGGAGAGGAGGAGGAGGGAGGGAGTGGTGGATGAGGTGGATGTCCCCTCTCTCTAACCAAGCAGCTGGCCTGCATGCCTTAACCAAACAGCCAGCCTGCCTGCCCAGTCCCAGTCCCCTCCTCCTCCCCCAGAACAATTTTCTCCTCTCTGCCTCTCTTTCCTGTTTGTCTGGCTGAAGACCTGGCCGTTTACTCCCAGGCAGCGCGTTGGGAGGGTAGGAAGAGGAGGAGAAGAGAGCGAAAAGGAAGGGAAGAGAGTACGGGGGAGGATAGAAGGAAGGGGGGAGTTGGGGGGGTGGGGGGAGGATGGAGGGGAGAAACTGCACACTCCAAGTTGGGATTGATTTACTTCATTATTCGAGATTACAAGTTTAACTTACAAACCAGAGGTCAAAACTTCTCATTAACAAGGGGACCGTGGAGAACCCGAGGGCTTGGAGACCAGTCTTATTACTGACTACACATTTCAATCTGTCTTTGATGTTCCATGTCTGCCTTTCTCCCCCTCTTCTCCTCTCCTATTATTTGGCAGAGAGGTTGATTTTAATTGTAGCTATAGAACAGAGCATAGTTTGCCTGTAAGCCAGCCTCCACATCTGTAGTGAGTGCAGCTTTAGTGATATTGGGTGCAGTCCATAGCTTGGGGCTAATTTTAATGGTTCCCCTTTCATTGGAGGCTCAGATTGTTTTCCACGTGATTCCTGTTAATTTAGCTGTAGGAAAGGACATCAGTTTTCCTTCTGCTTTTCCCCTCTCTCTCTCTTTGCCTCTTGCTCTATTGCCTCACTCCATTTTTCTGATCTACACCCTGAAAGTAAGAAGGTGAAATGAATTAAAATGGAAAAATAGACTGCTTGCTATTAAATCTCTTCTTGCCTTACCTTTTCCACCCAGCACTGCCTGGGAGAGACAGATAGGAGTCTGACAGTGTGGTTATACAGTACTGTACAAGTCCGGGCAATTTAGCTGCCATTGTTGTTGTACGTCAACAAACAAGGCTGTTCTTTTGATGTGATAAATGGCCCAACTGTCTAGATGATGATAACTGTGTGCTCGTAAACGTGTCAAGGATGTTTCAGAGCTCTGAGCACGTTTTACACTACAATATGTTCCATCATAGTAGAGGCACTGGGATCTTTACATTTAAAAGCTAAAGCGTGTCCTGATATTGGCCAATATTACAGTTCTGAAATTTCACCCTACATTGACACTCTCCCCAACAATACTAAACCTTGTATTCTTCTTTTTAAAGGGATAAAACCACAACATGGGCAGTTCATGCCCAAACAACTACCGATTAATTACTACTGCTCTGAAACTATTTTGTTTGTGTAAGGAAGGAGACTAGTGATGTAACATAGTAACAAAGTGATGGTGATAGTGGAATAATCTAATGAAAATGGAATAATCCAGTGTTTGTCTGGGTGACTGGACAGTGACCCTGCTCAGTCTGCCAGGCTGGGATGCATGGCTAACCCATTAGCTGTAAATGTCCCATAGTTACTGGAGGCTAGCCATGTCAGGGCTGATACTATAGGCTGATGTTTGAGAAAGTGTAAAGTCAAAGAGCCTCTATTCACCAGTCCTTCTCCTTCTCCTTCTTCATTCCACATCCTCCTTCCTCTAGTCCTCTTTCATCCTTCTCTAGCCCTCCAATTGGCTTAGTAGAGCACTTCAAAATCCATCCTTCTCAGCGCAGGGGTTGTTGGGGAGTAGTAGGGGGGTTAGTGCTACCGGTGTCTGTGCTATGACCCACAGTCAGGGCCACAGCAGGCCCTCGTCTCTCTGCCCCTGTGAACAGGCCCTGCCATTGGCACCTGGGAACTAATCCGCCCTGCGGAGCCCTGTAAGCCCCCCTTTGTTCCCTCCTGCAGACCAGATCAGGCTGGAGACAGACACTCCAGTCTTGACTGGCTATCAGTTTCAGACCTTTTGGCAGTCTAGTCGAGGCAACCAGGCTCCAGCACAGCAGAGCTCTGGCCAAGCCACCATCAAAAGGAGGTAGGAAAAAAAACATGTACCGAAATTGTGTCACCTGAATTGTGTCACGGTCGGAACACGGCGGAAGGGTGGTCGGAAGGGGTAGAGATGGGGGGATTGTTAGTTTCAACAGGAGCTCTCTCTACTATGACAGAACGGAGTAACAGAGAACAGGATCTCAAGAAGGTCATTATCCTCCCTCTCCTAATTTGAGCTCTGGCGCAGCACTGAAGGGCTGCCTTTGTCTGTCTGGGATTAATGCGGAAAGCTCAGGATGCGATGTCAGAGGGAAGTAATCAGCCAGGCAGGCAGCGTGGGCCCTACTCCTTCATAATGCTGCCTGCCTCTGCTGCCTGCTCCTGGCCAGGGCCCCCGGCTCATTTCTGTGGAGATGAAATCTATGACAAGCCCCTCAGTGAAGCTGAGAGCAGGCAACAGTCCAGTAACACCCACAGGGCCTGCAGGCATCCTGTGACCCCCTTAGAAAAGTCACATTCACTTTGCTCTGGAGAAGGGAAAGAGAACGCCGCTGGCGCTTCCAGCCCATGTGAAATGAAGAAATGTGAGGAGGTGAAAATGAAGTGAAAATAAGTTAAGATTCCTCCCTCTTTCTCCTCCCTCTCGCAATCGCTCAAAAGAGGGGTGGAGGGGGGTGAGGGAGGGGGAGCAGGGGGGTATGACTTCACTTAATTATAGCCCCCTAATTAAACGGGGACAGGACATTAAAAACAGCTCTGGATATTCATGTTTATGTTGTGTGACTGTTTCTGTTAGATATATAAATCGGATTGTTGTAGTTTTTTTCTTTTCCGCAGAAAGCAGAGGGTCGAGGGCTCGCTAACCAATCAGGGTAAAACATAGTGAAAGTCGAGGGCTCGCTAACCAATCAGGGTAAAACATAGTGAAAGAGGTTGGCACTGCACTCAAGGACCAGAAGTAATGCTTTTATTGAGTTATTTCTGCCTTTTTATACTGGGTGCATTACTGTGCTCTTTCTGCAGCAGATTGCAACTAAGCGAATGATGTGAAGATACAACCCAATAAGCAGGTTATTAAAATGACCAATTGACATTCAGAAATTTTATTCATCATATTCACAGAATCACAGCAGTAATCAGAGAATATCGTGGGGAGGTTGAATAGTTCAACATTTCTTTCTCTGAGAATGTAAAATGTTTCTTCTTACAGAATAACTGTGTGTATGACAATGTATAACCCCGTATTGGAGAAATGTGATAATCGGGCTGTTCTTTAACCATTTTCAACAGGAGACTATTATTTTATAATAACATAATTCCTCTTAATTAACAACAGACAGTTAGTCAGAAGGGAGTAAGTCAACATGCTCTGGTCCTGTCGATGTGGATGTTGGTTCATGTACCACAGATAAATTCCCATCATCTTCCCTGTATTAGCTTACTGAGGTCTCCAATGTGGTGTATTAGATACATGCCCCAAACCAGGCTAATGTATAACAGATTATTTCTGTTAAGGAGGTCTGGTATTAAGAATACAACAATAATACCCCAAAAACAACAACTCCAATCCTTGGATAATTGATAAACAAACTAACAAACCACCATAACTGCTCCCAAACCCCTCTCTTCATAGAAATAGAATCCCTAGAACATTGACTTGAATGGGGATCCCATTCTAGGGATTGTGTTTCTCTGCCTCGCACCATGGTATTGGCTCATGTCTCTAATCTAAAGGGAGACTTCAGAAGGACTCATCTTCATCCACTTTATAGACGAATAAGCATGAGAACAACGTAATGGTTGAGAGGACGGCCTGCACACTGTGTACCAGGCCCACCATAGAACTGTTCCTAAATAATATGAGGACAACACAGAGCCAATCAGAGTACAGGGATAAAGGAGGGTTTTAGTACCTCACATTCATTCCCTCCAACATCTGGTTCTTGACTAATGAATACCAATACTGCAGAGCATGTGGCCATGCAATTCATCAATGTTCAGTAGAAACAGAAGAGAAACAGTCCATGGGGTGTGCAAACCTGTTGTGTGTGAACATACCATTCTGGGCATCTAATAGGTACACCTTAGTACCCCTACTGGTGTTGGTGAGTAATTACAATTGACATGCATCTCAACAGTGTCGCCCTAAAACTTGTTTTTAGGGCGACTGAGCGTATAAAAAAATTTGAACAACGTTTTATTTGTTACTTTTATTTCAGACGTGATTGTGTAGGTATATATTTTGTCCTGCTACAGCAGGTTAAAGAAAACGACAGAAGCTAACTAGCAGTTGGAGACTTTATAGGGGGACTCCGGTCTTACCTCGGTCCCTGACGGCGTGGCCCCTGGCGAGTCCATCTTGCGTTTCTTCCGAGGTCCGATGGCAGCTAGCGCGGTCAGGTTTGCGTCTCGTTGCCTCACCAGGGCAATCTCCTGTTGCTGCATCTGAGGGAGACAAAGCAACAGGCACACGTTAGCTTAGCATTACTAGCTCAGCATGACCTTCAGTTACATGGGTCAACAGATTACATGGGGGTAACGATTCAAAGACAACATTGGTGAGGCATGGGAATGTGCGAAGAAAACCTAGTTAGTAGTTATCGTACTGTACTTGTTGTTTAGATCTAATGGTCTATTGTAAATCTACCCTCTATCATAACCAACTGTAACTATTTGACCAACTCTCAGCTGGTAGTAAAGGCATGACCAAAATAATTTGTCAGCGAAAATGTATTTCTGTCCCATCTGCCAAAGCAGACTAAGGTGTTACATATCATAAATGGATGAACACAATGAACATCATCAGTAGCAGAGGCATGTCTGTGCGCACAGAACAGGTCTTTAGCTGAGAAATTACATGTTAATGTCCATCCCTCCAGTAAATTGCCCATCTCTCTCCCTCCCTCCCCAAACCCAGAGAGAGACAAAATGGCAGCATGTTGTCAGGGATTAGCAGCGTTCATGTCTGTAAGTCTGAGTGGTGCTGCATGGTCACATGCCTCATAGTGATTTTTCAGTTTGTGATGTGTAAAGGCTAAGCAGTGGTGAGGCGCTGCCTGAGGTAATGTCATGTCTGACCTGAGGGCTGAGAGGGAGAAGGGCTGAGGGGAGGGAGGGGAGCGTTGTCTGACCTGAGGGCTGAGAGGGAGAAGGGCTGAGGGGAGGGAGGGGAGCGTTGTCTGACCTGAGGGCTGAGAGGGAGAAGGGCTGAGGAGAGGGAGGGGAGCGTTGTCTGACCTGAGGGCTGAGAGGGAGAAGGGCTGAGGGGAGGGAGGGGAGCGTTGTCTGACCTGAGGGCTGAGAGGGAGAAGGGCTGAGGGGAGGGAGGGGAGCGTTGTCTGACCTGAGGGCTGAGAGGGAGAAGGGCTGAGGAGAGGGAGGGGAGCGTTGTCTAACCTGAGGGCTGAGAGGGAGAAGGGCTGAGGAGAGGGAGGGGAGCGTTGTCTGACCTGAGGGCTGAGAGGGAGAAGGGCTGAGGGGAGGGAGGGGAGCGTTGTCTGACCTGAGGGCTGAGAGGGAGAAGGGCTGAGGGGAGGGAGGGGAGCGTTGCTGGGAGCTGGCCTTTCTGCTGCATGGGGCTGGGGCAGGGCGGACGTGTGAGAGCCTGGGGTCATGGCAGCACAGAGGGCGTCAGCTCCACTCCCCCACACCCACGTGCCTCTCCTATCAACTCCAGTCACAGCCACAGCACAGAGGGGAGAAACGCCTGCCTGCCCAACTGCCTGCCCAGTGGGGGAGAGGCCTGGGTGAAGTGAACAGAGACAATCAATGTGTTCTTTCATGCCTTTCATGTTCTTTTATGTTATCTAAGATCGTGTGTATGTGTATGTGTACAGTATGTGCGTGTTTGTGTACATGCATACGTGTTGTCTGATCAGGGGAAATGTCATGTTGCTTTCAGATGGTGCTCTGTTTCAGCTGTTATGGGCAGCCAAGCTATATGGAGAAGGTGCTTTTTGTATCCTTGTATGCAATACCTTTGAAATGTTAGAATCCTTCTTGATGTAATGTGATTTGTTGATTCAATTTAAGTATTTAAGCTGTGCGTGTGCACGTGTGTATGTGCATGTTGTCTGATCAGGGGAAATGTTGCTTTCAGATGGTGCTCTATAAAAGGTTGCATTGGTTTAGAAAAACCTGATCCAAAATGTGCATGCAGTTGTCTCTGATTTTTAAAAAGCCCCAGGCAAAGCATGCCCTTTAGGGTGTTGCCACTTCACATTTATCAAGGCAAAACCGTTGAAAAATTCAAAGCACACTGACAACATAAACTAGGATAAACTAGGAGACAGGAAAAAATGCAATAATACCCAGACAGAAATCCACCCAAACTTTACTGCTGCTCCTGTGCATTTTCCATCACATTAAAGTATTGTAGCCGTTTTACAGGGCTGTGTGCTGTAAGCAACACGGGGTCCTGAGGAGAGGAGCAGTTCCACCACTGTTCCACCACGGCTCCCAAATACCCATAAACACGTAACCAGATGACAGGTTCAGGAAGTGATTCCAGGGAGTGTTTGGGTGTGAATTAAGGTAGAACTATGCAAATGAGGAAATCCAGTGGAAAGGAAGGAAGCAGCTGGATGATTCTAGCTAGCTATTATGGCTAGAGATTTCCATTACACAGCTTGGGTGCAGATATCAGATGGAACTCTGGTATCAATGTTAACCCTGTCAAGCTTGGTCACATACAGAAAGCTCTGAAGGCTTGACCTCAAAGGATTCTGCTGCCTCCATGGAGAGAGAGGGTGTGTGTGTGTGTGTGTGTGTGTGTGTGTGTGTGTGTGTGTGTGTGTGTGTGTGTGTGTGTGTGTGTGTGTGTGTGTGTGTGTGTGTGTGTGTGTCTTTGTCTGTGTCTGTGTGTGTGTGTGTGTGTGTGTTTTAGGGGTCTGGGTTCTGCTATCTCTCTGATGGCACCAGGATGCCGGGATGCATCTCTACCCTGCCTGGCAGTTGGCACCAGGCATGGGCTCACACAGCCTGCAGCGTTCTACCCTGCCTGCTCTGCCATTCAGATTTATGACTGTATGATAAATGCAGACCTCATTTCACCATCTGCAACCCTCCCTCAACCCCAACACTCCCTCCTCCAGTCTGCATTTCCCCTCACTGGAGACTGAGGCCATAATGATGCTGGGAGAAGAGACTGATTCCAATCTGATCTGAGGCCTGCTGCCATAGTACTTCTATAACTCTACATAAGATGACTGCAAACCTGGGCTGCATCTGAAATGACAAACTATTTTCTATACAGCACAGTGCACTACTTTTGATCAGAGCATTATGAGTCCAGGTCAAAACTAAAGCATGGATGGATTTGACCTTACTGGCACCATATTCCATATATAGTGCACTAAGTTTTCTCTGTATAATGCACTCCAGTTAACCAGGTCAAACGTAGTGCAGTTTATAGGCCTAGGTTGCCCTTTTGGATGCACCCCTGGGTTGGGCCTGTGTACTGTGTATTATTGACTAGTCTAACCTATGGATGAGAAGCCTCAACTAGATTACCACCAAGGTCACTGAAATACTGGAGTCCGCAGCTCAAAACAATAGAATAAAATAACCAATAACCAACAAACATACATTTGCCAGATTCGATCATTGTCTGCGCTTAAGTATTTGGTTCTCCCTAAGTCTCTTAAAAAACAGTTCCTGCAGTCTGCCCGCATGCCCTTTGGAAACAGGGAAGGAGACTTGTAAACTCAAATTATTTACAAAGGTCAGGAGAAGTAGAACATTGCTTAGATGTGATGCAAAAATCCCCAGATAGAATCTCCAATCAATGCGTTTGCCCAATAGTCAGGCTACACTTCCTATAGCTAGAGGTCTGGTTTCAATACACAAACAACAATGTTAACACCTTTAACATCATAACAACATAACTGGAAAAAGTATTCAGTAGATGGATTGAGTGAAGTAAAGAAACAGTCAATATCAGAAGAGTGGATTTGTTTGTTTTTTATAGGCCAATTCTGTCCCATTTGTTGGCTGAGGTTTTCCCATGCTTATTTACTTGGTTGTTCCTTTTTCTGAATTATTTACAGCAGTAAAAAACTCAGTGAGGGCTATGCCCTAAATGCTTCACAAAAAATTCAGCCCTTCAAGCGCAACCCACATAAAAACCCATGCACAGTTCTTTGTCTCCTCACAAGGAAAGAACACGATGTCCAAGTTCTCTACATGATGCAAAAATAGTCTGAAAAAGGGAAAGGCAGACAGCTAGAGAGAGATCGTTCTTCAGACAGACAGCAATCAGATAAACCCCACATACACAAAGGAGTCAGTTCCATAAGCCACGAAGTCCAACCTGACGTTTTCTATCTGTGCAGTTCGCTTGATAACAAAGGCTTCACCCCCTGGCCTGGGGGACTAGCTGCTCGCCTCGCAGCCCCCCAGACGCTTACAGACAGATGTCCTTGGTGGAGCAGAACATAGAGCAGAGAGGAGGCAGGGCAGGCAGGCAGGGCTGACATCACAGACGGCTGTGGGGCTGTGGAGGAGAGGAGCAGGGGGCTCTCTGCCCTCTAAAAGGGCCCAGGATAAAGGCAGAGCAGGGGGCCTCTGCTGATATCTATCCCCAGCCCAGACCTGGTCTGAGGGCCAAGGGGGCACAGCAGGGAAACTCTAAGGGCCACAACAACCCATATAATAAGCTATATACTGTATACTAAGGGTGTGTGTGCACGCATGTGTGTGTGTGTGCGTGCATGGGTACGTGCATTAACTTCCTACTTATGCAGCTACCTAAATCCATGCATTTGATTTCATCCCTTGACACCCGCAAAGCAGACTTTTTTTTGGTAACTATATGAGGCAGTCTGTCTATCCATTATATGAACATCTGTGAGCTTTAAGGCCTTTTCTCATTTAAAATGCCTGGTAGTTAAACCTTTTGTCAATAGGGGGAGCTGTTAGCATTTTTTTTTTTTTTACATTTCCAAATTAAACTGCCTCGTACTCAATTCTTGCTCGTACAATATGCATATTATTATTACTATTGGATAGAAAACAATCTCTAGTTTCTAAAACCGTTTGAATTATGTCTGTGGGTGAACCAGAACTCTTTCTACAGCGAAACTCATGACAGGACATGCGAAGCTCTGAAAAATAGTCTCTGATCTCGGATCAGTTTAAAACTCTGTGTGTGCCCTATGGCTTGACATGAACTGCACCCGCCTTCCCCTGGATGTCAGTAACCAATGAGAAGTGGAATGGTGTCTCTACGTGTTTGTCAGAGTTTATAAAAGGGAATGGAGTGAGATGTCCCTTCTTTTCGACGCTCGCCAGGACGCAAGGGAGGACATCAGAATCGCATGCTCAAAAGCTCTCGTTATTGATCAAAGATATATCCGTCTGTGATTTAATTCGATATAGGTGTTAGAAACATCATAACGAAGTTATTTGAAACCGATTTATATCAGTTTATGCGAGTATATTGCTATTTTTCTGAATTTCCTTAGTATTGCGTTTGAGGATTTGGGCATGTGTGTGCCGTGTAGCTATCGTTAGCTGCTAGTTCCGAAGTTGAGGAGGTCGTTTTACAACAAAGCAACGATTCTTTTGGACAAAGGACACATTGCCCAAGATACTGATGGAAGCTCGTCCAAAAGTAAGAGTTATTTATGATTTTATTCCGTATTTATGTGGAAAAATGTAAACGCAGTTGTCAGCCATTTTTTGCGGCACTAGTCTGGCTGTAACTCACAATGTATGTCTAGTAACGTAAATTTTTAAAATCTAAATCAGCGGTTGCATTAATAACCAATGCATCTTTCATTAGCTGTCCAACCTGTATTTTTTTTGTCAATCTAATCGATAAATAATCGTAAACATAGGTGCCTTTCCAAGATGGCGCCGGCCCGAATGCATGCCATGTTTTGACAGATTACATTGCATAACCACGATTTGTGATGCTAAATATGCACATTTTCGAACAAACTCTATATGCATTGTGTAATATGATGTTACAGGACTGTCATCTGAAGAATTCTGAGAAGGTTAGTGAAAAAATTAATGTATTTTGGTGGCGATAACGTTATCGCCCCTTTTGCCTTGATTTAATGCTGGTGTGATGTTAGCTCATGTGGTATGCTAATATAACGATATATTGTGTTTTCGCTGTAAAACACTTAGAAAATCTGAAATAATGTCTGGATTCACAAGATCTTTGTCTTTCAATTGCTGTAGGCTGTGTATTTTTCAGAAATGTTTTAGGATGAGTATTTTGGTAATTGACGTCGGTGTCTGTAATTATTCCGGCTGCTTCCAACGCTATTTCAGATTGCAGCTGCAATGTAGAACTGTGATTTATACCTGAAAAATGCACATTTTTCTAAAAAAACATATCCTATACCATAAATATGTTATCAGACTGTCATCTTATGAAGTTGTTTCTTGGTTAGTGGCTATATATATCTTTATTTAGTGGAATTAGTGATAGCTACTGATGGAGTAAAAAACTGGTGGAGTAAAAAAAGTGGTGTCTTTTGCTAACGTGGTTAGCTAATAGATTTACATATTGTGTCTTCCCTGTAAAACATTTTAAAAATCAGAAATGATGGCTGGATTCACAAGATCTGTATCTTTCATCTGGTGTCTTGGACTTGTGATTTAATGATATTTAGATGCTTGTATTTACTTGTGACGCTATGCTAGGCTATGCTAGTCAGCTTTTTTACTGTGGGGGGTGCTACCGGATCCGGGATGAGTACCAAGTAAAAGTTAAGCAAGGGGAGTCTAAGCTGAATCACCAATCAGATCTCCAACCTCATCTCAACTCAGTAGACATCCAATATGACTGGGCCAATCTGCTGTGTTTCCCCATGTTTCAGCCCTGACCTACTGATGTGGGGGCTGTGTTTGGTAGAGCTACAGTATAGCTGTGGTACACAGGTGACAGTGTCTGTGATTTATTTAGAATTTAAGGTACATTTAAACAGCATGGTTACCACAGCATTCTGCAGCAATACGCCATCCCATCTGATTTGTGCTTAGTGGGACTATCATTTGTTTTTCAACAGGACAATAACCCAACACACCTCCAGGCTGGGTAAGGGCTATTTGACCAAGAAGGAGAGTGATGGAGTGCTGCATCAGATGACCTGGCCTCCACAATCACCTGAACTCAACCCAATTGAGATGGTTTGGGATGAGTTGGACCGCAGAGTGAAGGAAAAGCAGCCAACAAGTGCTCAGCATATGTGGAAACTCCTTCAAGACTGTTGGAAAAGCATTCCAGGTGAAGCTGGTTGAGAGAATGCCAAGAGTGTGCAAAGCTGTCATCAAGGGAAAGGGTGGCTACTTTGAAAAATCTAAAATATGTTTTGATTTGTTTAACACTTTTTTGGTTATTACATGATTCCATATGTGTTATGTCATAGTTTTGATGTCTTTACTATATTCTACAATGTAGAAAATAACAAAAAATCTAGAAAAACCCTTGAATGCGTAGGTGTCCAAACTTTTGACTGGTACTGTATATTCTTCAAAAATCTTTGTGCCTTCAGAAAGTATTCATACCCCTTGACTTATTCCACATTTTGTTTTGTTACAGCCTGAATTCAAAATTGATTAAATAGATGTTTTTTTCTCACCCATCTACACACAATACCCCATAATGACAAAGTGAAAACATGCTTTTAGAATTTTTTTGCTAATATTGACAATGAAATACAGAAATATCTCACTCATATACAGTAATTATTCACACCCCTTTGCTATGACACTCCAAATTGAGCTGAGGTTCATCCGATTTTCTTTGATGTGTCGCTACAACTTGACTGGAGTCCATCTGTGGCCATTTCAATTGTTTGGACATGATTTAGAAAGAAACACACCTGTCTATATAAGGTCCGACAGTTGACAGTGCATGTCAGAGCTGAAACTATACCATGAAGTCCAAGAAACTGTCTGTAGATCTCTGAGATAGAATTGTGATGAGGCATATATCTTGGGAAGAAATATGGAACTACCCAGACTTTGCCTAGAGCTGTCCCTCTGACCAAACTGAGCAACCGGGCAAGAAGGACCAGGCAAGAAGGACCTCATGGAGTTGACCAAGAACCCAGTTCCATGACAGAGATGGGAGAACCTGCCAGAAGGACAGTCTCTACAGCACTTCACCATTCTGGGCTTTATGGGAGAGATGGAAGCCACTCCTGAGAAAAAGGAACATGACAGCACGCCTGGAGTTTGCAAAAAGGCATGTGAAAGGCAAAAGATTCTGTGATCAGATGAGACAAAAATTGAACTCTTTGGCCTGAATGCAAAAAGTTACTTTTGGAGAAAACCAGGCACAGCTCATCACCCGTCGAACGCCATCCTTACCGTGAAGCATGGTGGTGGCAGCATCATGCTATGGGGATGCCTTTCAGTGGCAGGGACTGGGAGACTGGTAAGGATAGAGGGAACAATGAATGGAGCCAAATACAGGTAAATCCTTGATGAGAACCTGCTTCAGAGTGCAAACAACCTTAGACTGGGGAGAAGATTTACATTCAAACAGGAAAATGACCCCAAGCATACAGCCAAAGCAACGCTGGAATGGCTCCAGAACAAGAATGTGAAAGTCCTTCAGTGTTCCAGCCAAAACCCAGACTTGAATCCCATTGAAAATATGTGGAAAGACTTGAAGATTGCTGTTCACCACCACCCCCCATCTAACTTAACAGAGCTTGAGAAAATCTTAAAGGAAGAATGGGAGAAAATCTCAAAATTCAGATGTGAAAAGCTGACATACCCAAGACAACTCAAAGCTGTATTCGCCTCCGAAGGCGCTTCTACAAAGTATTGGCTCAGGGGTGTGAATACTTACGTAAATTAGATATTTCTGTATTTCTTTTTCAATAAATTTGCTAAATGTTTCTAAAAACATGTTTTTGCTTTGTCTTTATAGGGTACTGTGTGTAGATGGGTGAGAGAGAAACAATTTATGTATTCCATTTTGAATTCAGGCTGTAACACAACAAACTGTGGAATAAGTCAAGGGGTATGAATACTTTCTGAAGGCACTGTATATAATTTATTAAAAAGTCCAAAAATGGATGTAGCAATCTCAGATCGCCCCTTTAACTGAACTGGATTTGGAAACAAATTATCCCAAATAAATACAGGAAATAAAATTGTCTGACACGTAGGACAGCGTCTTTCAATTTTGTTTTTACAATTGTTTTATGCACCATAATATGTATTTATTCTGAGTAAACACACATACTGTAGGTAGGTATGAGTCACTGCATTAATGAATGATTATACATAGACATGCTTATCACAATGAATACATGAATGTGTAGTGATTAATACCACATTGAGGAATTTCAGTCAAGGTTTTTCTTCACCATAAAATAGAGAGATGAAGAAAGCATCTGTTTGCTGTCATATACATTATACAGTGGGGAGAACAAGTATTTGATACACTGCCGATTTTGCAGGTTTTCCTACTTACAAAGCATGTAGAAGTCTGTAATTTTTATTATAGGTACACTTCAACTGTGAGAGACGGAATCTAAAACAAAAATCCAGAAAATCACATTGTATGATTTTTAAGTAATTCATTTGCATTTTATTGCATGACATAAGTATTTGATCACCTACCAACCAGTAAGAATTCCGGCTCTCACAGACCTGTTAGTTTTTCTTTAAGAAGCCCTCCTGTTCTCCACTCATTACCTGTATTAACTGCACCTGTTTGAACTCGTTACCTGTATAAAAGACACCTGTCCACACACTCAATCAAACAAACTCCAACCTCTCCACAATGGCCAAGACCAGAGAGCTGTGTAAGGACATCAGGGATACAATTGTAGACCTGCACAAGGCTGGGCTGAGCTACAGGACAATAGGCAAGCAGCTTGGTGAGAAGGCAACAACTGTTGGCGCAATTATTAGAAAATGGAAGAAGTGCAAGATGACGGTCAATCACCCTCGGTCTGGGTCTCCGTGCAAGATCTCACCTCGTGGGGCATCAATGATCATGAGGAAGGTGAGGGATCAGCCCAGAACTACACGGCAGGACCTGGTCAATGACCTGAAGAGAGCTGGGACCACAGTCTCAACGAAAACCATTAGTAACACACTACGCCGTCATAGATTAAAATCATGCAGCGCACGCAAGGTCCCCCTGCTCAAGCCAGCGCATGTCCAGGCCCGTCTGAAGTTTGCCAATGACCATCTGGATGATCCAGAGGAGGAATGGGAGAAGGTCATGTGGTCTGATGAGACAAAAATAGAGCTTTTTGGTCTAAACTCCACTTGCTGTGTTTGGAGGAAGAAGAAGGATGAGTACAACCCCAAGAACACCATCCCAACCGTGAAGCATGGAGGTGGAAACATCATTCTTTGGGGATGCTTTTCTGCAAAGGGGACAGGACGACTGCACCGTATTGAGGGAAGGATGGATGGGGCCATGTATCGCGAGATCTTGGCCAACAACCTCCTTCCCTCAGTAAGAGCATTTAAGATGGGTTGTGGCTGGGTCTTCCAGCATGACAACGACCCGAAACACACAGCCAGGGCAACTAAGGAGTGGCTCCGTAAGAAGCATCTCAAGGTCCTGGAGTGGCCTAGCCAGTCTCCAGACCTGAACCCAATAGAAAATCTTTGGAGGGAGCTGAAAGTCCGTACTGCCCAGCGACAGCCCTGAAACCTGAAGGATCTGGAGAAGGTCTGTATGGAGGAGTGGGCCAAAATCCCTGCTGCAGTGTGTGCAAACCTGGTCAAGAACTACAGGAAACGTATGATCTCTGTAATTGCAAACAAAGGTTTCTGTACCAAATATTAAGTTCTGCTTTTCTGATGTATCAAATACTTATGTCATGCAATAAAATGCAAATTAATTACTTAAAAATCATACAATGTGATTTTCTGGATTTTTGTTTTAGATTCCGTCTCTCACAGTTGAAGTAGGAAAAGTAAGCTTTGTAAGTAGGAAAACCTGCAAAATCGGCAGTGTATCAAATACTTGTTCCCCCCACTGTACATATACATTACCTATGGAAATGAACCCTAGTTATAGTCTCAGCATGTTCTATTTCCTCCTGAGCTGGATGGATACGTCAGAACTATTTCCAGAGCCAACAACCAATTATTCAGCACCATGAGCCCTCCCCGGAGCTAAGGTCATCATGTGAGGGCCACTATCATGACCCTACGGTTCGTATTTATTTGCAACTTATTTTCAGAAATTAAACCGTGTATAAAGACTGTGTATATAAAATTGATTGTGTATAAAACACACTCCAAAACCCATCCATAGAGCTAGTATTATCATTCTGTAGAATAACATTTGTAGAATATTTTTTAAAGAATACGTTTTTAAACAGAGGAACCCAGAAATCACCGATAAGCATATTCAAGCAGCAGCATTATAAGGAAGCGCCAGGAAAGCGGTGATCATTAAAAATAATGCTTATCTAAGGGAAAATGTCCAACTTGAAATGTTCTTCTTTCACATTGTCTCCCTTTACATGCGACCGTGCTTGGGCTAGCAGTCTTCTCCCTCTCTCTTTCCCCTCTCTTTCTGAAGAGTTAGATTCGGTGCTCATCACCTTTCTATTAATCACGTATCATTTGCATCTAGGAAAAGATGTGAACTCAGATATTCAAGAGGACGAGGACGATCGCAATGATTTATTCATTTCTAAATCAAAAAAGTGGAAGGTAGATGAGAAGAGAGAGAATCTTCACAGGGAATCAGGGAGAGAGAGAAAGCAGGCATGCAGTGGAGGGGAGAGGAGACTGCAGGGCACTGAGGCTGGGCTCCTCTTTCACACTAGCCTCCAGGCACGTGGTGTGCAAGTCCTGCTAATTACCAAGGTGAATCATGCTGCCGCTCTCTAATTAGCCAACATGACAATCTAATGGAAACATGCAGGCAGAGCTGGCACACTTAGAGAATCAACTCACAAAGAAAGACCCCTCTCTTTTACACTACCCTCCTCTTCCGTCCCCTGGGAATTTCTATACAAATTACATTTCTCAAATAAAAAGGGGGCAGGCTGGTTGAGCTATTGTTCTCCAGTACAGGTACAGTTTAGAAAGGAAAGAGGTTAAGAGAATATGAGTTGGTCTGGCTGGTCAGGATTTAGCTCTTGTTCTCTCCTCTGTGTGTGTGGTGTTTGTTCCCTAATTGAAACGTGTCCTCAATCCTGCCTCCTCTCCTCTCCCTGTTATCCCGGGAACGGAGGGAGGCTGGCTGGCACCCCGCCACGAGCATAGCTCAGCGTACCCAATTCCCCTGTCGCAGGAGTCCCAAGGAGTGCTACAGCGCACAAAGAAAAAGTGGTCCTACAGGCTTCTTTTGCAAGAGAAGACGAGCCGCAATCTCCCTCTGAGGCAAATCTCTTTTTTTGTTTGTTTTCCTTCTCATTACAGGACTTTGTAATATTCCAAAACACATAGGAACACCAAAGGTATTTTTAAAAGCCTGGTGATTTTTTTCTTTATAATATGTCTCGAGGAGAAAAAAAAGGGAAAAAAACAGAGAAGTTGAAACTCCAGACAACAAAGCAACAAATAAAACAAAAAATAGTGCTAGTGTGGACTATTTAGTAGGCTGTGCATATTGAGGAGTTAATCAAAAGAGATCTTCATTCTGAAATAATTAAATGAACAATTAAATAGCCCCGCTTTGATCTTTCAAACAACACTGATGAAACACTTCAACAATGGGAAATATTTGAGAAGACGTGTGGATATCTGATATTTGCATGTATCTACATACACATTTGTAATAACCACTAAGAGGTTAGAGATACTTAACCTCACTGTTTTTCCTGTAGTAGAACACAATCTTCCATGTACAGAGACTCTCAAAGAGCATATTTTAAAAGCCAAACGTAAAAGTTCAATGAAAGGGAGAGATTTACTGCCATGTTTTGGTCCTTACAGTATATAACCAAATGTCAACGCTTTGTTAACTAGCCCAAACTGGCTTCATAATCATAGTGATTATTCTGACAGGCTTTAGCCCTGAGCATACCTAACAGCGAGCACTCTACAATGGGTACGATGACGGGTTCTGTGGGGCCAAACGATGAGAGGCCGTGAACCACAGATACAACAGACACAAAAGTAGTAATAAATGCATGGCACTGTAACCTTGTCCTCTGACACCTCTGACAATAGAGGAGAAATAGCACTGCATGACGGGGCCTGTTGCACAAGCGCCTTTACAGGCTAAATGTGACCTGGTCATCTGTGGGGGATGCTGGGGAAATCATGTCTTAGAGCCAATGATGTCTTGGAGCACATTGGTTACATCCACAGGTTATAATTAAAATAAGTTGGCTAAATCTACAATATCTCTTGATGGAGGTGGGAAGAGAAAAATGTTGACCAGTGTTTCTATGTCATGTTGATGCTACTGACTACAAGTCAATCCAGTAATACACTATGTGGATGTATGTAGATGTTTATGCATCTGGCTAGGACATACTGTACATATAACGCCTCTTGCTTTTAATTGGTGCCATACAAGGTTGAGAGTTGAGCGTGGGCAGAATTCATTGCTGCGTGGTTCAAGACATTTCATGATCAATCCTGGTGTGCAAACGAGGCAAGAAAAAACTCCCTCTGAACGCCCGAGGAGGAAAAATATTTGAGGAAAATTATTCTAACAAAAAGCTGAGCGATTCCCATTGGACAGCTCTCAGTTTCACACGGGTCTGGAATCACTCTGTGGTAAAGTGGAGCAACGCGGCAAGGACACAGATCCGACTGGCTGGATGAGAAGAGAGAGGAAGGGAAGACAGGGGCTCCCACATCTCACCACCCGCACCCCAACACCCCCTCAGCCCCCCTCTGGCCTGCTGATATGGGGATGTCATTCAGAGCAACCAAGAGCTGTCTTAACAACAGTCTCACTGACAGTCCTTATCGTCAAAGACACAAAATGTATAGTGATATGCCTCTAAATAAACTGGCTATGTTCAATTCTTGTGGAGGATCACCTTTATGTAAAACAGTCTTGGATAGCAGCTGGGCGTGCAGGCTTTCATTCCAGCCCTGCAGTAACACACCTGCTTAGCTAATCATGTCCAGACTGAAGACCATGATTAGTTGATTATTTAAATCAGGTGTGTTTGAGGAAGGAACAAAAGACAGGCTTCTGTGTCCAACTGTCCATCCCCTGATATTCCTCTGCATCAACATGTCACCTGATGATGCCAAAGTTCACCTCTTTCAATTCCTATTTTGCCAGGAAGTTTATCATAGGTGTATCAAGCTATGATAAGTCTGTAACCCATTTTACAACTATTTCAATGATCTAAATGTTTATTTTTGTGGGAAACCTGAAGCAAAAAGCTTGCACTCAGCCTTGGCATTGCATGTGGTGTATAAAATATAATTGGGCTTTTCCAATAACACATTTACCATTAATTATTTATGGTTTTCAACAAATTAGATTCTAAAGCCATGGCCCGAAACATCAATGACCCGCATTTCTTAGCTGGTTTGATCGAGAATGAAATTAGGAGGATAAGAGCCATCATCAAAATAAAAGCCTCTCCTTACAAAGGCAACAAATTCTAGGGAAACCATTTATCCCAATCAGCTGACAGACGTTTGACCGACTCCTCCCAACCAATCATAGGCTAAAGAGCTGAGCGACCTCTCAGTTGTGTTCTCAAAGCCAGAACCATCCCACTGGGAACAAACTGGTTGAATCAACGTTGTTTCAATGTTATTTGTCAATGTATTGTGACGTGGAATAAGTCATCAACTCTTATTTTGAGGGTAAAATTTCAACCACAGGGGTATGTTACCATGGTAACCAAATTGCAACATAGACAAACCTTGTATAAAATATGTTGAATTTGTACCTTTAAAACTACGTCAGATCTTCAACGTTATATCCACTATCAGACAAAAAACTATAGGCTGGGCAGCACCTCCTACTGGAGAATTGATCTATCTACAGGTACCCTTTGGTCTCCCTTCCAGGGTTTTAACCGAGCCCAGATCAATTTTGACATTTGTCACTGACTATTACCAATGTGATATCGTGAGAACGGTTGTTGAGAGATCTCCACTTAAAAACTAAATAGATTCACTGTTGCTATTGAAGTCATTCCAAAGGGCAGGTTTAACAGAGCAAAATAAATGTGACCAAATCAGTTAAAGAATAGGACTAAATCAAATCAAACTTTATTTAAAGTGCATTTAAAGTTTGATTTGATTTAGTCCTTTTCTTTCACTTAGATTTTTGGTTGAGATGGAGACGTAAATCCAACATATCAATTATTAATTTGTAGACAAACTGGAATTAAAGCCAGACTACATCAGCGGCACAGAGAAGAAACTATCCAAGCAGAAGATAAATCTCCTTCAAATGTTAAAATTTGGTTGCACTGACAAGCAAACACATTTCAATATCACTTCTGAAATGCAATACATTTAGCCTATTAACTTGTTGACAAGTTAACAAATGATACAGTATGTTGATATCACGTCTCCAACTCAACCAAAAATACAATTTAAAGAATGGGATTAAGCTTGTGGTTCAGATGGAACTATCCAAGCGGTAGATACACTACAGTTCAAAAGTTTGGGGTCACTTAGAAATTAACATGAAAAATTGTCCATTAAAATAACATGAAATTGATCAGAAATACAGTGTAGACATTGTTAATGTTGTAAATGACTATTGAAGCTGGAAACGACAGATTTTTTACGGAATATCTACAAAGGAGTACAGAGGCCCATTATCAGCAACCATCACTAATGTGTTCCAATGGCACGTTGTGTTACTGTAGCTAATCCAAGTTGATCATTTTAAAATTATGTTAGCACAGCTGAAAACTGTTGTTCTGATTAAAGAAGCAATAAAACTGTCCTTCTTTAGACTAGTTGAGTATCTGGAGCATCAGCATTAGTGGGTTCCATTACAGGCTCAAAATGGCCAGAAACAAAACACTTTCTTCTGAAACTCGTCAGTCTACTCTTGTTCCGAGAAATGAAGGCTAATCCATGCGAGAAATTGCCAAGAAACTGAAGATCTCGTACAATGCTGTGTACTACTCCCTTCACAGAACAGCGCAAACTGGCTCTAACCAGAATAGAAAGAGGAGTGTGAGCCCCCGGTGCACAATTGAGCAAGAGGACAAGTACAATTGTCACGTTCCTGACCTTATTTCCTTTATTTTGTCTTTGTTTAGTATGGTCAGGGCGTGAGTTGGGGTGGGCATTCTATGTTATGTGTTTCTATGTTGGGTTCAATGTATTAGCCTGATATGGTTCTCAATTAGGGGCAGGTGTTTTACGTTTCCTCTGACTGAGAACCATAATAAGGTAGGCTGTTCTCACTGTTTGTTTGTGGGTGATTGTTCCTGTGTCAGTGTTTGTACCACACGGGACTGTTTCGTTTCGTTCGTTCGTGTGTTCCGTCCTGTTCGTGCGTTCATGTGTTTTGTTCTCAAGTTCAGGTCTGTTCACGTCGTTTGTTATTTTGTAGTTTGTTCAAGTGTTTTTCGTCTTCGTTTAAATAAACGTGATTATGTCTTTAAACTACGCTGCATATTGGTCCAATCCTTGCTCCTCCTCAGAAGAGGAGGAAAACGAACGTTACAACAATAGAGTGTCTAGTTTGAGAAACAGAAGCCTCACAAGTCCTCAACTGGCAGCTTCATTAAATAGTACACACAAAACACCAGTCTCAACGTCAACAGTGAAGAGGTGACTCCGGGATGCTGGCCTTCTAGGCAGAGTTCCTCTGTCCAGTGTCTGTGTTATTTTGCCCATCTTATTCTTTTCATTTTATTGGCCTGAGATATGGCTTTTTCTTTGCAACTCTTCCTAGAAGGCCAGCATCCCGGGGTCACCTCTTCACTGTTGACTTTGAGACTGGTGTTTTGATGATCCTAGATTTCAGCTATGCTAACATAATTGCAAAAGGGTTTTCGAATGATCAATTAGCCTTTTAAAATGATCAACTTGGATTAGCTAACACAACGTGCCATTGGAACACAGGAGTGATGGTTGCTGATAATGGCCTCTGTACGCCTATGTACAGTTGAAGTCGGAAGTTTACATACACTTAGGTTGGAGTCATTAAAACTCGTTTTTCAACCGCTCCACACATTTCTTGTTAACAAACTATAGTTTTGGCAAGTCAGTTAGGACATCTACTTTGTGCATGACACAAGTCGTTTTTCCAACAATTGTTTACAGACAGATTATTTCACTGTATCACAATTCTAGTGGGTCAAAAGTTTACATACACTAAGTTGACTGTGCCTTTAAACAGCTTGGAAAATTCCAGAAAATAATGTAATGGCTTTAGAAGCTCCTGATAGGCTAATTGACATAATTTGAGTCAATTGGAGGTGTACATGTGGATGTATTTCAAGGCCTACCTTCAAACTCAGTGCGTCTTTGCTTGACATCATGGGAAAATCAAAAGAAATCAGCCAAGACCTCCACAAGTCTGGTTCATCCTTGGGAGCAATTTTCAAACGCCTGAAGGTACCACGTTCATCTGTACAAACTATAGTACACAAGTATAAACAACATGGGACCACGCAGCCGTCATACCGCTCAGGAAGGAGATGCGTTCTGTCTCCTAGAGATGAACGTACTTTGGTGCGAAAAGTGCAAATCAATCCCAGAACAACAGCAAAGGATCTTGTGAAGATGTTGGAGGAAACAGGTACAAAAGTATCTATATCCACAGTAAAACGAGTCCTATATCGATATAACCTGAAAGGCCGCTCAGCAAGGAAGAAGCCAGGCTGCTGTTTGCAACTGCACATGGGGACAAAGATTGTACTTTTTGGAGAAATGTCCTCTGGTCTGACGAAACAAAAATAGAACTGTTTGGCCATAATGACCATCATTATGTTTGGAGGAAAAAGGGGGAGGCTTGAAAGCACCATCCCAACCGGGAAGCACGGGGGTGGCAGCATCATGTTGTGGGGGTGCTTTGCTGAAGGAGGGACTGGTGCACTTCACAAAATAGATGGCATCTTGAGGAGGGAAAATTATGCGGATATATTGAAGCAACATCTCAAGACATCAGTCAGGAAGTTAAAGCTTGGTCGCAAATGAGTCTTCCAAATGGACAATGACCCCAAGCAGACTTCCAAAGTTGTGGCAAAATGGCTTAAGGACAACAAAGTCAAGGTATTGGAGTTGCCATCACAAAGCCCTGACCTCAATCCCATAGAACATTTGTGGGCAGAACTGAAAAAGCGTGTTCGAGCAAGGAGGCCTACAAACCTGACTCAGTTACACCAGCTCTGTCAGTAGGAATGGGCCAAAATTCACCCAACTTATTGTGGAAGGCTCCCCGAAACGTTTGACCCAAGTTAAACAATTTAAAGGCAATGCTGGGAATGTGATGAAAGAAATAAAAGCTGAAATAAATAATTCTCTCTACTATTATTCTTATATTTCACATTCTTACAATAAAGCGGTGATCCTAACTGACCTAAAACAGGGGACTGAGTTTAAATGTATTTGGCTATGGTGTATGTAAACTTCCGACTTCAACTGTAGATATTCCATTTTAAAAAATCTGCCATTTCGAGCTACAATAGTCATTTACAACATTAACAATGTCAACACTGTATTTATGATGCATTTTATGTTATTTCATGGACAAAAAAATAGCTTTTCTTTCAAAAACAAGGATATTTCTAAGTGACCCCAAACTTTTGAATGGTAGTGTACATCTCCTTCAAACGTTGATGTTGTTTGCGTTGTCAACCAAACACAATTCAAAATTACTGTTGTAATACATTAAATAATAATAATACATTGATCACTTGCACAATGTCTTTTTAATGTCATTTCAACTGCAGTCCAGGCCTATTGGTTCTGCAATTAGATGAAGCACAGTGATAACGCATTAATCGGTTGAATTAATACAACAACCAAAACTCTGACATTGTATTCCCTTTTCAACGTAGCTGTGCTTTTAAATGGTTGAAAGCACAGTGATATACTGTACATTTGGGTGACAACTAAAAATAAGACATTGTTTTTCCATTGGAATTTGGTTGTGATTTTATATGGTTGTGCTTTTAGATGGTTGAAAGCATAGTGATAACACATTGGAAATTCAACTAACTTTTGGCTGTCTTTTTGACTGGGTTGTAATCTCATTCATCAACGTCTCAACCAAATATTACCAAGTTGTCCACGTTGAAATGACGTGATGTGCCCAGTGAGATGTGAGGTCCTGGGGATGATGAGTTTAGACCAGAGAGAGTCTTCCTCTCTCCTCTCCCTGCCTCCAGACGGAGTTCTGATGATGAATCTATGGCCGCAGTGTGTCTGTGTGTCTGACACTGTGATGTATGTAGGCCTGGTCCACTCTCCCCCCACCCCTCTCTCAGTGCTGAGAGGACCTGATGATTAGGCACTGCCTCGCCTCCTGCCTCAGTGGGATTTCAGACAGAGCACACAGACCAGACCAAACAACAAAAAAATGAGGAATACTCGTTTTGGCCATTGATTTTCACTGGGGGCATTTCTAAAATAGCCCATCTGACCTTTTGGGGCGAATGTTTCTGAATGGAGGAAACAGGGGCGCTACACACGTTTGGCCTTATGCCTTTTGCTATCTGCCTGGGCGGTACTGAGGTCTGAGGGGGGAAGGGCGATGGATTAGGTTGAGGTGGAAACTGGAGAGGTCTGATAGAGGCCACATGGAGCCAAGGCTGCCATCACACTACCAGAGTATGTGTCTCTATCATACACATGCTATCATCCCACTCTGACTGGGTGTAATTCACCTGCAAGCGCCTCAATAAAGTTCACCAACACCTCCTCCCTGTTCCCTCCCAATATACCACACCTGCCTTTACAAACAAATCAGGCGCCAAATCAATTTCAACACACATTTCTTGTAACAAGTATATAACACTGTCATAGAAAATTATTTTTGGAGAGAGGGGTGGCAGGATTGTCCACCCGTCCGTCCGTTGCCTGGAAGAGCAGCTCAGCCTCATTATCCTGATGACATCTGTGTAGATGTGCTGAACAAGGAGCCGTCACCGACAGACTCCCTCCGCGGTAACCGTGGTGACACAAACAGCTAGCTCTGTCCCCTTGAGCCAGTCAGGTGATGAAAACCAGAGGCACGGGACTGAGAAACGACGGCCATTAAGCAAAAAAAGAGAGAAGGGGGGACGAAAAAACGTAGAAAAAAAACTCCCCCTGTAGTGGTGTCATCCCTAACTGTCGCACTTAACATTACATAAAGTAACAATTTCACCCCCCAACGCCCCTCCCTCTGCTCCTTCTGAAATTCTAAAATGAAAATGAGAATGTGCGCGTGCCGCGTTTCTTTCTCAGGAGATAATCTGGCCCCATCCAGATGATGAGCGGCCTGCCACTTAACGGGGAGGAGATCCACTTTGATCACACCGCCCCGGGGCGAACCTATCGCAGCAGAGCCTATTACACTGCCTCATTTGCATATGCAGCTAGGGCTTATGGGGAGGCTGAGATCTAGTCTCAAGGTTCTAAACGAATGAACAGAGCCAAGGAAAAGCACCACTTCACCTCACACTGGTGTGGTGGTAGTGTAAAATCTCTTTACAGAGAGCAGAGTGGAGGAGAGAAGATCCCCATTCTAATGTCCATAGCATACCACTTGGATTGCATGTCCAATACATTGCTTCATACTAAGTGGTACACTAGTATGGACATAGAATTTTAATGTGGCTAAGCAGCTCTATGTTGCTAGATCTACTATGGTCTACAGTGCCTTCAGAAAGTATTCACACCCCTTGACTTTTTCCATATTCTGTTGTGTTACAGTCTAAATTTAAAATGTATTAAATTGAGATGTATTTGGTCACTGGCCTACACACAATAACCCATAATGTAAAATTGTAATTATGTTTTTAGAATGAAAAGCTGAAATGTCTTGAGTCAATAAGTATTCGACCCCTTCGTTATGTGCAATAATAGTGTTTAACATGATTTTGGAATGACTACCTCATCTCTGTAACCCATACTTACAATTACCTGTACGATCCCTCAGTAAAGTGTTGCATTTCAAACACAGATTCAACCACAAAGACCAATGAGAGGAAGGAAACCGATCAGGGATTTCACTATGAGGCCAACGGTGACTTTAAAACAGTTACAGAGTTTAATGGCTGTGATAGGAGAAAACTGAGGATGGATCAACAACATTGTAGTTACTCCTAAATACCTACCTAATTGACAGAGTGAAAAGAAGGAAGCCTGTACAGAATAAAAATATTCCAAAACGTGCATCCTGTTTGCAACAAGGCACTAAAGTAACACTGCAAAAAATGTGGCAAAGCAATTAACTTTTTGCAAATCCAATACAACACATAACTGAGTACCAATCTCCATATTTTCAAGCATAGTGGTGGCGGCATCATTTTATGGGTATGCTTGTAATCATTAAGGACTGGTGAGTTTTTCAGGATAAAAAAATTATTAAATGGAGTTAAGCACAGGCAAAATTCTAGAGGAAACCTGGTTCAGTCTGCTTTACACCAGACACTGGGAGATGAATTCACCTTTTAGCAGGACAATAACGTAAAACACAAGACCAAATATACATTGGAGTTGCTTACCAAGAAGACAGTGAATGAGTGGCCGAGATAAAGCTTTGACTTATTTTATCCCTGATGTCCTTACACAGCTCTCTAGTCTTGGCCATTGTGGAGAGGTTGGAGTCTGTTTGATTGAGTGTGTGGACAGGTGTCTTTTATACAGGTAACGAGTTCAAACAGGTGCAGTTAATACAGGTAATGAGTGGAGAACAGGAGGGCTTCTTAAAGAAAAACTAACAGGTCTGTGAGAGCCGGAATTCTTACTGGTTGGTAGGTGATCAAATACTTAAGTCATGCAATAAAATGCAAATTAATTACTTAAAAATCATACAATGTGATTTTCTGGATTTTTGTTTTAGATTCAGTCTCTCACAGTTGAAGTGTACCTATGATAAAAAATTACAGACCTCTACATGCTTTGTAAGTAGGAAAACCTGCAAAATCGGCAGTGTATCAAATACTTGTTCTCCCCACTGTATAACTGTGACAGTAAACATATTTCTATCAGCCTTTACAATGCAAATGGCTCTACGGAAAGTGCTATGGTGAATATTAAACCGGTACTCACAACACTGATAGGCTCCCCCAATCTATCTCTTTGAAAGAGCCATGAACAATGAACAGCAGTCTCCAAAATGTTATCGGGAGCCAGAAAAGAGAGATGGAGAGAGAGAAAGAGAGAGAAAAGAGAAGGAGGATCTCTTTGGTGTGGTGTCTCTGTTCTATAGAAACCACTTTTCCAAACGAGGCGGACATCAATCAGCACAAATAATTCCTACAACTTTTTAAGTCAGACCTTTAAATGGCATTACATATGTAGCGAGGCATGAAAAATGTATATGTTGAAGTCTTGGGAAAATGTCAAGGGTAATGATCTCCAGCACAGCGCTTACCTCCTTAGCTTTTTGTTTCAGCCGAGCCTGCTCTGGGTCCTCTTGCCTGGAGCGACTCTGCAGAGTTAAAAGGGGGGGGGGGGACACACAGGTTAACAGCTGGTTTAAGGACCCCCTCATCTGTTGCAGCCAGCACAAAAATAGTACAAAATGGGAACAGGATACAAGGTGTCAAGGACATCGTATTTGGATTCATAGAAGTGCAATTGAGCGCCCGAGGCCAGTGCCCTTTAAACCTGCGCCAAATCCCGCCGTAAATAAGCTGCTGGAGGGAAATTCTAATCAAAGGAGGTTATTAAAAATTCTGCGCGAGCCAGCAGAGCACACAGGGCCGGGAGAATGTGCTCAAACTCAGAAAGTCACAGGCACTCTGTCTGTCTGTCTGTCCCTCTTTTGTTCCGGTGCCACTGCTCTGTTCTGTGTGTGTGTGTGTGTGTGTGTGTGTGTGTGTGTGTGTGTGTGTGTGTGTGTGTGTGTGTGTGTGTGTGTGTGTGTGTGTGTGTGTGTGTGTGTGTGTGTGTGTGTGTGTGTGTGTGTGTGTGTGTGTGTGTGTGTGTGTGTGTGTGTGTGTGTGTGTGTGTGTTTTGTGTGTGTGTTGTGTATGCGGATCTCTCTAGAGTCAGGACCAGAGTCCACAGTACTGGAGCGCCACTGTAATTAGTCAGTCAGAGCTGAGCTGCCTGTGCAGCTTGTACCTGTCTGTGTGAGCTGTTAACCACAGGGCTTCCAATTAACCATACAGGGACTCTTCTAAAAGCTCACTGTTAGTGGCACCCTGCCAGATCACCACACTATCACAGTACTAGCCTACTGTAGCTATCAGAGACGCAGTGTACTTCTTCTATGAGTCTATGAAAGAAAGATAGATACACTGTTGAATGCTCCCACAGTTTTATTGTACAACGTTTCGACCCGTAGGTCTTCGTCTATGCTATGGTAATACACGCAGCTAACAGTGCTGCACCCTGCCATAGCAATTAGAATAATTCTCTAAAAAAATCTACTTCATGTTTCACTAGCATAAATTCATTTAGCTTGAATGAAGGTTAGGGATATGACTAGTAATGGTCCAATGTGTCTTTAACATAGCCTAACCTCTCTAAGAGCATGGTCATCCCAGTGGTGTTAAAGACTACTTCATTAATATCTCTGAACGTGATGCTCCTCCTGATGTTTCTTTTTTCTACTATAAGCAATCAAATGCTATTTGCCTTCAGTGGTGCTGGAAAGCAAGAGTCTAGCTACCCGTTCCCTGGCTCCTTCCCTCCCTCCATCCCTCCTTCCCTCACTACCTCATGAACAGATCCAGTCGTCTTGCCCTGCTCCTTGCTAATTGGCTTTAAATATATCAGGCGGTTCACGTACTGGTCGGTGTCTCAACTAAAACGACTGCATTTGCCCTCCAGTCGGCCAGAGCATCCCTGAAGACCTGAGTCATATTTTAAATGGACGGAGGAGTGTGAGCGGAGGAGGGGATTATTTTAGTAGATTCTTATTTAAGAGGTCAAATTATAAGGGAGCCCCAGCGTGGAGCCTGGCTGTCAGCGGGGAGAAAACAGGGACAAAGATGGACTGTTTACAAAGGGCCATGGTGGTACTGACATGCTTTACATCTCCTCTGTCAGCTCAGCTGTCCTGACCGCCCCTTCTCTCTCTCTCTCTCGCTCTCTCTAGAAAGGGAAGGGGACAGGACACAAAGGGTGCATAACAGTACAGTGGCTGGATGCTGGATCCACCCTCACTACTGTTTGAATACCCCAGTTAGATACTGAAATATACTGTAGGAGGTGTATAGTGGAAATGGACAAGTCAAATTAATTAATGTGCCTCAAAACCATCCTATGACATAATAATGAGCCCAGACAATACATATTGCATATTAGTTATACAGTTATACTAAAGATTTTTTCAGGTGTGATAAACTGATGTTTAGTACAACTTCCTGTCATATACTCCTTCTAAAGACACTTGCAGTTAGGCAATAAGATTGCATCTTTTTTTAAATAACAAAATAAAGCTTGGTGCTGAACAGCTTTGCTGTCAAGGCAGTAGTTTCCTAACTCCCAATTTTAACAGCGGCAAGGCGGGTCACTGTTCATCAGTCTGACTGTTTCTAATGTCCTGCATGGCAGGCAGGACCAGACCATAACAATGCTGTTAACACAGGGAAGTGGTAATGCAATCAGCTGTGGGACATTGTCTCTGTTGAAGATGTATTAAATGAAGCAAGCTTCTCTCTAATGTCTCACCGTGGGGCATTTCCCTTCAAAACACATTCTATTGGTGGTGACAGTATTGAACTTTTGCATCATACTGTATGTCTAATGAATTATGTACCTGTCTTCTTTGATAGATTGTATGAAGTATGTGAGAACTTATTCAAGTCATTTCACAATCTTATACAAGTTAAGTGTGTGCTTAAAGGTGTTTTTACACCAGTCTCAACAGCCTGAGTGTGACTTGATGGACACACATGAGTGTGCAGAGACTGCCTAGATGCAATTCATCTGTTCTGAGACTGTAAGGCTCTCTGAGGCTCCCCTGCCCACTACTGTTGAAGCTGGTTCTCCTGAGTACTGAGATGGCTGACACGACACGCTTTTAGCTCTGGGCGTGTCAGCGGGTATGTGAGGAGGATCAGATCAGAGAACTGTATAGAGTTCCACAGTGGTTCCTCTGCTTGTTGTGTTTGGGGACAATGAGAGGACAAAGGAGCCCTAGAGCGAGGGGGTGGGAGAACACACTGAGGTCACTCTACGGAGGACACACTCGGTTTCATCTGTTAGCTAGGGCCTGGGCAGGAACAGCGAAGACACCACACTGCCCTAGACACTGACAAGGAACACACACCACAGCACAGCTAAACACTACCTTACACACCACCTCACACACAAGTAACACACACAATAGCGCCTACACTGGCCTTCATGGTGTATTAGGTAGGCTTGGAAAAGGGGTAACTGAAACTGGTAAGATTTCAGCGTATTGCCAAATTGGGCTAAAGATCAGGATTGAATGTGATAACACTTCATTGACTGTGTGGTTGTAACTAAAAGGGATATATGCCGTTATAACAAGAAGGCGACTAGGACTTACTTTAGCTGCTTTGAATAGGATCTCTCTCTCCTGTTCATCCTTCCTCTGCTTCTCTATCCTCTCCAGCTGCTCAAAGAACTTTAGCTGCGACCGCACGTCTGCCGACTGCTCATACCCCTCCTCATCCTGCAGAGAGACAGAGAGGGGGGAAGAAAGAAAAAGAGAGTGAGTGGAGGAAAAATAACTTAAGATCCTAAGAAGATCTCATTTTAACCACAAGTTTGGATAAACATATTACTACAACTTTAGACACCTCGTCTCTCTCAACCACCAGTTTGGATAACTAATCACAACTTTTCTTTGTTTACAGGTATCACTGCTTCTCGTTGTGTTAAATATGTTGTTCTGCACTTGAGAGATGGGAAGATGAGACAAGTTTCAGAAGGAAAACAAAGTTTGTGGGTCATCAAAAAGTTAATATGACAATTGTTTATTCCCTGTGTGTGTCTCTGTCTCTCTGTTCTCCCCCAAAACCCTTTATCAGTTTCTCTCACTCTATCTCCCTCTCTGTGGCGATGTGAGGAGCTGGGTGGCAGAGCAGAGCACAGAGTGGAGTGACATCTGAGGGTTTGTCACCACGCGCACGTCTCTCTCATCCTTCCTCCTTTGTTCAGAGCTGAGCCTGCACTCCTCTCCTCCTCCGTAACTCAGTCGAGCCGTGCTCTCTCTTTCAGGCCGCCCGCCCGGCTGGTTTTTTCGCTGATGTCAACAGAGTGGCTTCACAGAGACGAGGAGACTTCACGCATCTAACACGCCTCATTTACAAACCGCAAAAAAGACTAAACAAGACAGGGACAGCTGTAGCCCACCACCCCTCTCCTCTGCCTCACATACACACAGGAAAACAGCTTTCAAAGTTGCTATGTTTTTTGCTTTTTTTGTAAATTTTTTTTTACAAGGAGCAGAGTTGAATTAACTTTATTGTAAACCAATTAAATGTTGTTACATTGCTATATTCAAGGCTAAAAGTTAATGTCACCCATGCTGGTGTGCCAGACAGAGGCCTGCAAAAGATCTATCAGGTATTTTTCAAAGTTTTGAAGAATATGTTTCTGTGGAAACTGTGCTATGGTGTTTATCACTTAAGTGTAAAAAGCGCCCTCCTCCTCATAGGTATGTCTGTCTCTGGCACGACTACTTACTTTACCGCCGTCCATCCTGTGCTGTGCGATGGAGGAGACCTTCTCCAGCACAGTGCGGAGTCGGGACTGGGTAGCGTGGGAGATGAAGTTCACAGCCTCCATAGGAACCTCTGACACGCCAAACTTCTTAGCTTAGGGTCACAGACAGACAGAAGGACTCCAACATTAATACACGCTGATCTTCCCAAATCCCAGTCTGAAAAGGCTTTTCATACTACTGAACCAAGCTGAGCCGAACCAAACCAAGCTGTAATGAGCTGGCCTGGTTCCACATCCACCATAGTTGTTGGAACCATGCTAAAAAGGACAAAGCAAAACATTTGAGCCAGCACAGTTTGGTTTAGGTCAGGACGATAGTGTGAAAAAGGTATTCGTTTAATAATGATAAAGCTCTGTCTAGACGTTTCACAGTTCTAGTGCCATGTTGAGAATAGTATCCAAGTATGAATTGCCAAGCTCTTACTCTGCAGTCTTTCATGTGTGTAGCTGTAAACAACATTGGCCAACCTTAACTTTAAAGGATCATTTCGACTAGTTTTCTGTCAGTAAACAGTTTGTGAAGTCATAATTCAGAGGACAGAGTTTAGGAGGTTAGGATCTGTTTTTCTTCCTTTTTAATATTCCATTAACAGAATGTTCTCTCTGGTACACTTTTAAGTAAACCACACCAATTATTTAAATCAGCCGTACTGTACACACATCTTTTCCCGGTCTAACATCTCGAAAGGATCGAGATCCGTATAAGCCTGATAATTAGTGTGAAAATTCAAAAACATTTTCTCTGGGTCATAAGCGATGTCAAAAGGTAAAATACTAAAGGCTTCCACTCTCCTACAAACTGAGATCTTCAAGGCACCGAGACAAAGAAAGCCAAGTTCTCTATGAAATAAATACCTTCCTCAATGTACAATGTAGTCCACACCAGCACCTGGCTTAGGACTATAGGAGAGTATAAACAGCATTGAATTGCTTTAGTGTTAGTTTCCAACCACCTTAACAGGCTTTATTTTGTACTGTTTTTACTGGTAATCTCATCTGCCCTTAAATAGAGAAAAGTGAACTTTCTGCACTGAACACGAGTGAGTCTCTTTGGAGTTGAGTACTTCTGTATGCGTCTCTGCAGAATTGGACCTCTGAGGTACCAGTGCACATTTACTTTGAGAGGCTATTCTAGAGAACTCCAGCTGTGCATATTTTCTAGGCCCTGGGAGTCAGGAGGGAGTTGCTGCTTGCAGTTTCACAAATGAAACTGGCCCATGGCTCAAGGACAAGCCTGAGGAACGATGGAGAGGGGAGGAGAGAAGAGAGATAGAAAGAGAGAAGTGGGTGAGAGGAGAGAGAGATATGGGAAGAGATAGAAAGAGAAAAAAGGAGAAAGAAAGAAACGGGGAGAGAGAAACAAGCTCCTGGACATTCTGAAAGACACAAGGTTCCCTGGTCCTCACCAGGTCTGAATCTACCCTGCCCCGCTGTACATCTCCCTGTCCAGTGTTGGCAGCAGAGAGCAGAGGGCAGCATGAAGCAGAGGGGTGAGTCAGGGCTGTGTACCACTGTGTGAGGAGGACCACATCCCCACTAGCCTCTGATTGAGCAGAGTTGGCAGGCTGGGGAGCCTCCCTTGGTTCTGCTGCCAGCTGAGAGTTCTCCACAGCCCATCACTGACACAACAAAGCCGCCCAAGTGCCACTGCCCCAGCAGGGGGCACCATGGCCTCCCACCCACCCGGCCCCCGCACAGCACCAAGCCCCCAGAGCAAGATTTACATTTTTAACCCCCTCCTCCCCAAGGCGACGGGATAACAACCTCACCAATGTACCGTCTAACAGCACATGACCTCTGGGCCTCATTGTCACCGTCACCGTGGATACTTAATTGAGGTAAAACAAGAAGAAACGTCTTAGTGCTAAAACTCCCTGTTGTGTTTGAATTCTATTCTACTGTGTGATTTTTAATGTAATGTGTATTCAAGACTTAGTTGTTTATGGTAATATTATTGAATTGCACTTTCACACATTAGGCTTAGACATTTCCGACACAGTGCAAAAAGGCCTGAAGTGTAACAAAGTGCCATTTACCAGTACCACCATTGAATGTGCCTAACGAGAGGCCAATACATTGTAGATACTAGTCTATCACATGGTAAACCCTCACATGAATTCTAATATGAACAGAGACTGATTCCACTGGTCCGTGAATCATCTCATATTCGCAAATAGGACAGTATCTGAATGTGGAGCTCCAATCAAAAAACAGAAGAACAAAATCAAGTCTTGTAACTCTCTTCCTTCAGTCTACAGGACAATCTGACAAGCAGCCTTCAAAAGACAGCTCTATAAAGTATTTATGTCAGGGCCTGGGGTCTAGTAAGTTCAGACAGACACTGAAGAATTCATTAAAGGAGGTGAAAGAACTGTTAAGTGCATCATGTTTAAAATGAGGGAGGCCAGAAAGGAGCGTCTGCTCGGGCCTGGCCTGCAACATCCCATCAGGGGAAGTAAATCAAACTGTCTGTCTTTAGTGATGACACTACAGATGCAGAAACAACAAGGAGAATACAAGAAAACACAAAGCTAACAGATAGATTTCATCACACACACAGACAGGGGTCTGGCCTATATTTTCTAAAGCAACACACGTTTGAAGGAACATGATTCTGTTTGGTACACATGTTCATGAATAAATTCAAGATAAATCTGAAGATAATAATCACTATGATGAAAATGAAGATCAGCATCATCGGCAACACTTGATGATTATGGAATGATTATTATGGACCTGGAGATAATACTAACCGTGAAGACAACGATACTGTACATGATTCCACCTCAATTCTCTATGATTTAATGACTTTAAAGACTAAATGTGTATGCAACTTCTATTGTTCTATTGCTGTGAACAAGGCCTCATTATCATACACTATATGGGTAGTCTTTAGAGGTTTCTCTAGTGAGGGTGTCATCATGTACTATAACGTACTGTAGTAGTGTACTGTCCGTACCTGTCTCCAGGATGCGTCTGTGTAACAGGCCCGGGTGAAGGAAGGCCTCATCTTTACAGGAGCGGATGTGTGTTCCCACCAGCTCAGAGTTGGTGGCCAGGATACGAGCGCTCTCTTCATTCAGGTTCACCCCCGCCATGTACGCCACATCGTTAATGTCATCATCATCCCTGGAAACAAATAGATGGAGGATTCATTTTTTAAGGGCTCTACAAATGTAGTTTGTTTTTGCAAACTTGTAGTGTATTTGAGTTTTAAAAATAAATCTAAAGTTGTAATTTCCACTTAGAAATGTCAGACTTGTTTTGCCCTCATGAAAAATGTATCAACCACTACAAAAATGGCAATGAATTATAATCAACATAATAATTCAAATGTCCTGTTGCTGCAGGACTATTTTCCTGCTGTAGCAAACTGGCTCAAATTAAGATCCTACATCTGTACATTAGCTCTTACAACAATGTCTGTATAAAACAATATTGTATGTGTCCCTTTTACAGTATTAGTTTACATGTCCCTATAGACAATTACAGAGCTGTTCCTGTGGAAAACTGACAGATTTTCTCATGTCATTCAAGGTGCAATCGTACAGGGAATGTAGTGTATGCACTTGGTAATGTCATGATTCAGAGGTGTATAAGCTGCTCATAAAATACACTATTTTAATAGGTTTTATTCCATCCAGAGTCCATTTGAGTCAGCATATAGTAGGATTGACAACGTTTGGATGGCGGGGAGCTGGGTAAGGATGCACAGGAGGATTGGAACTGCTGTGTGATGAATCTGGCAATATACTAATATCAACAAACACTGTATACAGACCACTCTGCTGAGAACAGCAATATCATCCAGTACTAGTCCAGTGGAAATATCCACCACCATTTTGATTCACAACACGAGCTGGCTTCTCAATACATTGGTCATTTTCTTAAATATGAGCTTTTTTACAATTCATACATAGGTTTGGATCAGTAAAATGTATTAGATATAGTATTTGAGGTAAACAGTAACAAGGGGATAAAGGACCAGGAAGACCCATTGAGGTCAAGGTCCTCCCCAAGGATGACCATCATTAAAAGAATGGAGTGTCTGACCCAAACAGTTCACCTTTAATTGTAGGTTTTGGGTGAATCTGACATTGACAGTCACCAGGCCTAAATCCTCTTTCCAGTCTCTATGAGTGAGTACCCTAACAGGGGAACGAGTGCTGTGGTAACCTGGTTGTGGCTGGCAATGCCCTGTGCTCATCATCCATGGAAACACTGCCTCCCTCCCTCGCTCACTGGGCTGGAGGAACCACTGAGTGGCGGTGACAGAGGGCACAGAGAACCACAGAACACACACAGGGCAGCCGCTCACTGCCTCCCTCGCCCGTTCCTTCGCCTCCCCTCTAAAGTAATTGGCGTTCGCACCGCCAGCAGCCGCTGGTTCCGACCGTCAGAAGTTACGTGTTGCGGGGGCCACGCACGTTGATGCTGCCTTGTTCTCTAGTCTCTGCCCGCAGCGGGCGGGCGTCCATGTGTGGGAACACATCGCCATCGTCAGCGGCAGGCATTGCACCCCGCTGATGTCTTCCTGTTCCTCTGTAAGGCCACGAGCACCTATATGAGTCCTGACATCCCGGCAGGAGGTTGACAAAGACGATTAGAGCTCCTTCCTGCACCAAGAGATCTCACTAGACCCTCTACTCACCCTGCCAGTCCCAGTCCTACTCTCTCTGAGTCTAATAATGAACCTCCATGTAGAATCTACCCAACAACACTCTCATGATACAGGAGATGTTACACTATGTTATTATTATATATCTCCCCTCCTACTGTAGGCTATACACCTTCATCTTCACGACCGTCATCTTCATCAACACCCAACACCCTGGCCTCCTAACCTCATTATCCATTAAATAAATAAACCATCATATGTAATGATGAATAACACATAAAGTTACACAACACAGCTAGTGGACATGGACATGCTATGTTGCTATGCAAATAACTCCCTTATTCCTGTTTCTTAATAGCACAGCTAGATGTCTCCTGTGTTTGGGGAGGCTACAACCAAATGGAAATGCAAGACATGGTTGACATTAAAAATGAGTTATGAAACGCATAACAAAAAGACTCCTGAACGAATGTACAGTACCTTCTCCTCTCACTAATAAAGGTGAGATGTAATTAGGTTCCACTATGGAGGAAAAGACACCTCTCAATGATTGGTTTGGCTTTGCTGCAGGACATGACACCCAGAGCAACATGAATACATATGCATGCATTTTCCATATCAAACCTGGATGGGAGAGAGGGCACGCCATAGATGGGGAGTTGGATTGCTCTGCCATTTAGAAGGAGCATGTGTATGTGTGGAATGGGGGCATCCAGTCAGGGACCAGGATCCAGGGCCAGACAGGGATCGTTTCTGATACCTCCCCCCAGAGAGTGCCCCCTGTGCCACGGTAGGGGTCGTCCACCGAGCCATCTGAGTGACTAACACCCCTGAGACCCCTCCATGTAGCTAGTCATACCTCACAGTGAGTGAGACACACACACACAGTCACACACACAGTCACACACACAGGCTCAGCCCACAGCAGCTTCCTTAGTTCCTCAATGTGCACTACAGCCTGTCGCTTTAGACAACGCTGACTGCTGCCAATATGTATCAAAGCCAGTGTACTGCAGTTTAAACACGTTCCCTCTCTGTGTGTCCGGCCTGGTCTGGACGTGAATGAGTTGGACGGGGGCCGGGGTAGAGGGACGTATGCCCCAGACCAGACATACAGTGGAGGGGCAGTAGGATTTGGGGGAATGATGGTGAGCTCACCGCTGGCATTTTAACCTTTATTTAACTAGGCAAGTCAGTTAAGAACAAATTCTTATTTTCAATGACTGCCTACCGGGGAACAGTGGGTTAACTGCCTTGTTTAGGGGCAGAACAACAGATTTTTACCTTAACAGCTCGGAATTCGATCCAGCAACCTTTCGGTTACTGGCCCAACGCTCTTACCACTAGGCTACCTGCCGCGGCATTGGGCTGAGGGGGCTGACGTCTGAGACGGCTGAGGGCTGAGAACTAGGGGATGAGGGCCGGCTGTGATTAAAGCGGATGTTGGGTGTTTACAGAAAGCATGGAGGGAGAGACCAGCGGCTTCCACTCAGCACTGTAAACCTACACTGTGGCTGCCTGTCTGTCAGTCTGTCAGTCTGTCAGTGGTCACCACAGCAGAGCACACTGGAACTCACCGGGAACCCCACAGGCCCTGCGGTCTGAACACAAACCAGCACAACACAACACAACGCAACACATCACAACACAGCACAGCACATAACAACATAACGCAACACAACACAACATAGCACTACACAGCACATCCCAACACAGCACAACACAACACAGCACAGCACATAACAACATAACACAACATAACACAAAACAGCACTACACAGCACATCCCAACACAGCACATCCCAACACAGCACAACGCAACACATCACAGCACAGCACATAACAACATAACGCAACACAACACAGCACTACACAACACAGCACAACACAACACAGCACATCCCAACACAGCACATAACAACACAGGACAACGCAACACATCACAGCACACCAACACAGCACATAACACAGCATAACACAACAGAGCACAACACAACACAGCACATTCCAACACAGCACATAACAACACAGCACAATGCAACAAAATTCAACACAACACATCACAGCACATCACATCACAACAGATAAATAAATACATAGGTCAAGGTGGAGACACTAGAGGGGTTATGCCTGGTTGATTCTATTTGGAGCATGTTTGACTGGTTATAAGCTGAATCTCTGAGATCATAGTCTATTCAACCCCTATCCACTTAACTACTCAACCCTAGCATTATATTCTTCACAAAGGGAAACAATACAAATCTGATGTTACACAAAACACCATCTACATAGCACAACACTGGGCAGTGGAAGGAGGGGGGAGTATTTAAGATCAAACAAAAAATGCCTACAGTACAATCTCAGTATCATCACTATTTTAAGAGGGGGGAAACTCCCACCATCCCTCTCCATTTCTGGCCTATTGCGCACCAATGCCGGGAAGGAGTGGCTGAGAGTGCTCTGAGGTGAGAGGATATACACACGCCACAGGGCTCTGTTCCAACATGCTCTTATGTCCTCAGGAGGGGAACAGTATAGAGGTACATACAGCCCTGCCCTACCAGGGACTACTACACTACACAGCCAGACAACAGGGATTCCTAATCCATGTCAACAAGCAGAGTAGAGGGGGTAGTGCTGGTGAGGATATATTAACCTTATTTGATTGAGCTGACATGAAACCAGTGTGTAGCCTATGTACTGTATGGTTAGCCAGTATAGTGCACTGCTAGGGCAGGGAGGCAATGCGTGGTTTGTGTAAACATGGAGGCAGAAGCAACAGAGGGAAAGGTTGTCAGCAACAAGCAGCCCTGACAGCTTAATTATCAAGGCCACTATTGGTTTATCAATCAGGGCCCGGGGCGGATACTTTCCCCTCAGGAGGGGAGGCCATTACCATGAACCTGGTGTCCTACTATGGGCTCGGAGCCAGTGGTGTAAAGTAACGAAGTAAAAATATTTTGAAGTACTACTTAAGTATTTTGGGGGGTATCTGTACTTTACTTTTACTCACCTACATTCCTAAATAAAATAATGCACTTTTTACTCCTTTTCCCTGACACCCAAAAGTACACCCAAAAGTACTCGTTACATTTTGAATGCGTAGCAGGAGAGGAAAATGTACATACATACGCACGCACTCACAAACTACGATGTGCGCAATCACGCATACACACACACATAAGCACCTATACTTATAGGTCAGATTGTAAAGATCTTTTTTCATGAAGACGCTTTTTACAAAGATGAAACGAGCTGAAGAACCTGGAGGGAGGGTGGGGGCAACCATAAACATCTATATTAACAGGGGGCAACCATAAACATCTATATTAACAGGGGGCAACCATAAACATCTATATTAACAGGGGGCAACCATAAACATCTATATTAACAGGGGGCAACCATAAACATCTATATTAACAGGGGGCAAACATAAACATCTATATTAACAGGGGGTAACCATAAACATCTATATTAACAGGGGGCAACCATAAACATCTATATTAACAGGGGGCAACCATAACATCTATATTAACAGGGGGCAACCATAAACATCTATATTAACAGGGGGCAACCATAAACATCTATATTAACAGGGGGCAAACATAAACATCTATATTAACAGGGGGTAACCATAAACATCTATATTAACAGGGGGCAACCATAAACATCTATATTAACAGGGGGCAACCATAACATCTATATTAACAGGGGGCAACCATAAACATCTATATTAACAGGGGGCAACCATAAACATCTATATTAACAGGGGGCAACCATAAACATCTATATTAACAGGGGGCAACCATAACATCTATATTAACAGGGGGCAACCATAAACATCTATATTAACAGGGGGCAACCATAAACATCTATATTAACAGGGGGCAACCATAAACATCTATATTAACAGGGGGTAACCATAAACATCTATATTAACAGGGGGTAACCATAAACATCTATATTAACAGGGGGTAACCATAAACATCTATATTAACAGGGGGTAAACATAAACATCTATATTAACAGGGGGTAACCATAAACATCTATATTAACAGGGGGTAACCATAAACATCTATATTAACAGGGGGTAACCATAAACATCTATATTAACATGGGGTAACCATAAACATCTATATTAACAGGGGGTAACCATAAACATCTATATTAACATGGGGTAACCATAAACATCTATATTAACAGGGGGTAACCATAAACATCTATATTAACATGGGGTAACCATAAACATCTATATTAACAGGGGGTAACCATAAACATCTATATTAACAGGGGGCAACCATAAACATCTATATTAACAGGGGGCAACCATAACATCTATATTAACAGGGGGTAACCATAAACATCTATATTAACAGGGGGCAACCATAAACATCTATATTAACAGGGGGTAACCATAAACATCTATATTAACAGGGGGTAACCATAAACATCTATATTAACATGGGGTAACCATAAACATCTATATTAACAGGGGGTAACCATAAACATCTATATTAACAGGGGGTAACCATAAACATCTATATTAACAGGGGGTAACCATAACATCTATATTAACAGGGGGTAACCATAAACATCTATATTAACAGGGGGTAACCATTAACATCTATATTAACAGGGGGTAACCATAAACATCTATATTAACAGGGGGTAACCATTAACATCTATATTAACAGGGGGTAACCATAAACATCTATATTAACAGGGGGTAACCATAAACATCTATATTAACAGGGGGTAACCATAAACATCTATATTAACAGGGAGCAACCATAAACATCTATATTAACAGGGGGTAACCATAAACATCTATATTAACAGGGGGTAACCATAAACATCTATATTAACAGGGGGCAACCATAAACATCTATATTAACAGGGGGTAAACATAAACATCTATATTAACAGGGGGCAACCATAAACATCTATATTAACAGGGGGCAACCATAAACATCTATATTAACAGGGGGTAACCATAAACATCTATATTAACAGGGGGTAACCATAAACATCTATATTAACAGGGGGTAACCATAAACATCTATATTAACAGGGAGCAACCATAAACATCTATATTAACAGGGGGTAACCATAAACATCTATATTAACAGGGGGTAACCATAAACATCTATATTAACAGGGGGTAACCATAAACATCTATATTAACAGGGGGCAACCATAAACATCTATATTAACAGGGGGTAACCATAAACATCTATATTAACATGGGGTAACCATAAACATCTATATTAACATGGGGTAACCATAAACATCTATATTAACAGGGGGTAAACATAAACATCTATATTAACATGGGGTAACCATAAACATCTATATTAACATGGGGTAACCATAAACATCTATATTAACAGGGGGCAACCATAACATCTATATTAACAGGGGGTAACCATAAACATCTATATTAACATGGGGTAACCATAAACATCTATATTAACAGGGGGTAACCATAAACATCTATATTAACAGGGGGTAACCATAAACATCTATATTAACAGGGGGCAACCATAAACATCTATATTAACAGGGGGCAACCATAAACATCTATATTAACAGGGGGCAACCATAAACATCTATATTAACAGGGGGTAAACATAAACATTTATATTAACAGGGGGTAACCATAAACATCTATATTAACAGGGGGTAACCATAAACATTTATATATATATATCTATATTAACAGGGGGCAACCATAAACATCTATATTAACAGGGGGTAAACATAAACATTTATATATATATATCTATATTAACAGGGGGTAACCATAAACATCTATATTAACAGGGGGTAACCATAAACATTTATATATATATATCTATATTAACAGGGGGCAACCATAAACATCTATATTAACAGGGGGCAACCATAAACATCTATATTAACAGGGGGTAACCATAAACATTTATATATATATATCTATATTAACAGGGGGCAACCATAAACATCTATATTAACAGGGGGTAACCATAAACATCTATATTAACAGGGGGTAACCATAAACATCTATATTAACAGGGGGTAACCATAAACATCTATATTAACATGGAGTAACCATAAACATTTATATTAACAGGGGGTAACCATAAACATCTATATTAACAGGGGGTAACCATAAACATTTATATATATATATATTAACAGGGGGTAACCATAAACATCTATATTAACAGGGGGTAACCATAAACATTTATATATATATCTATATTAACAGGGGGTAACCATAAACATCTATATTAACATGGAGTAACCATAAACATTTATATATATCTATATTAACAGGGAGTAACCATTAACATCTATATTAACAGGGGGTAACCATAAACATCTATATTAACAGGGGGTAAACATAAACATCTATATTAACAGGGGGTAACCATAAACATCTATATTAACAGGGGGCAACCAAAAACATCTATATTAACAGGGGGTAACCATAAACATCTATATTAACAGGGGGTAACCATAAACATCTATATTAACAGGGGGCAACCATAAACATCTATATTAACAGGGGGTAACCATAAACATCTATATTAACAGGGGGTAACCATAAACATCTATATTAACAGGGAGTAACCATAAACATCTATATTAACAGGGGGTAACCATAAAAATCTATATTAACAGGGGGTAACCATAAACATCTATATTAACAGGGGGTAACCATAAACATCTATATTAACAGGGGGTAACCATAAACATCTATATTAACAGGGGGCAACCATAAACATCTATATTAACAGGGGGTAACCATAAACATCTATATTAACAGGGGGTAACCATAAACATCTATATTAACAGGGGGTAACCATAAAAATCTATATTAACAGGGGGTAACCATAAACATCTATATTAACAGGGGGTAACCATAACATCTATATTAACAGGGGGTAACCATTAACATCTATATTAACAGGGGGTAACCATAAACATCTATATTAACAGGGGGTAACCATTAACATCTATATTAACAGGGGGTAACCATAAACATCTATATTAACAGGGGGTAACCATCAACATCTATATTAACAGGGGGCAACCATCAACATCTATATTAACAGGGGGTAACCATAAACATCTATATTAACAGGGGGTAACCATAAACATCTATATTAACAGGGGGCAACCATAAACATCTATATTAACAGGGGGTAACCATAAACATCTATATTAACAGGGGGTAAACATAAACATCTATATTAACAGGGGGCAACCATAAACATCTATATTAACAGGGGGTAAACATAAACATCTATATTAACAGGGGGTAACCATAAACATCTATATTAACAGGGAGTAAACATAAACATCTATATTAACAGGGGGTAACCATAAACATCTATATTAACAGGGGGTAACCATAAACATCTATATTAACAGGGAGTAAACATAAACATCTATATTAACAGGGGGCAACCATAAACATCTATATTAACAGGGAGCAACCATAAACATCTATATTAACAGGGGGTAACCATAAACATCTATATTAACAGGGAGTAAACATAAACATCTATATTAACAGGGGGCAACCATAAACATCTATATTAACAGGGGGCAACCATAAACATCTATATTAACAGGGGGCAACCATTAACATCTATATTAACAGGGGAAAACCATAAACATCTATATTAACAGGGAGTAACCATAAACATTTATATTAACAGGGAGTAACCATAAACATCTATATTAACAGGGGGTAACCATAAACATCTATATTAACAGGGGGTAACCATAAACATCTATATTAACAGGGGGCAACCATTAACATCTATATTAACAGGGGGCAACCATAAACATCTATATTAACAGGGGGCAACCATAAACATCTATATTAACAGGGGGCAACCATAAACATCTATATTAACAGGGGGTAAACATAAACATCTATATTAACAGGGGGTAACCATAAACATCTATATTAACAGGGGAAAACCATAAACATCTATATTAACAGGGGAAAACCATAAACATCTATATTAACAGGGGGTAACCATAAACATCTATATTAACAGGGGGTAACCATAAACATCTATATTAACAGGGGGCAACCATAAACATCTATATTAACAGGGGGCAACCATAAACATCTATATTAACAGGGGGTAACCATAAACATCTATATTAACAGGGGGTAACCATAAACATCTATATTAACAGGGGGTAACCATAAACATTTATATATATATATATTAACAGGGGGTAACCATAAACATCTATATTAACAGGGGGTAACCATAAACATCTATATTAACAGGGGGTAAACATAAACATCTATATTAACAGGGGAAAACCATAAACATCTATATTAACAGGGGAAAACCATAAACATCTATATTAACCGGGAGTAACCATAAAGATTTATATATATCTATATTAACAGGGGGTAACCATAACCATCTATATTAACAGGGGGTAACCATAAACATCTATATTAACAGGGGGTAACCATAAACATCTATATTAACAGGGGGTAACCATAAACATCTATATTAACAGGGGGTAACCATAAACATCTATATTAACAGGGGGTAACCATAAACATCTATATTAACAGGGGGTAACCATAAACATCTATATTAACAGGGAGCAACCATAAACATCTATATTAACAGGGGGTAACCATAAACATCTATATTAACAGGGGGCAACCATAACCATCTATATTAACAGGGGGTAACCATAAACATCTATATTAACAGGGGGTAACCATTAACATCTATATTAACAGGGGGTAACCATAAACATCTATATTAACAGGGGGCAACCATAACATCTATATTAACAGGGGGCAACCATAAACATCTATATTAACAGGGGGTAACCATAAACATCTATATTAACAGGGGGTAACCATAAACATCTATATTAACAGGGGGTAACCATAAACATCTATATTAACAGGGGGCAACCATAAACATCTATATTAACAGGGGGTAACCATAAACATCTATATTAACAGGGGGCAACCATAAACATCTATATTAACAGGGGGCAACCATAACATCTATATTAACAGGGGGTAACCATAAACATCTATATTAACAGGGGGCAACCATAAACATCTATATTAACAGGGGGTAACCATAAACATCTATATTAACAGGGGGTAACCATAAACATCTATATTAACAGGGGGTAACCATAAACATCTATATTAACAGGGGGCAACCATAACATCTATATTAACAGGGGGTAACCATAAACATCTATATTAACAGGGGGCAACCATAAACATCTATATTAACAGGGGGTAACCATAAACATCTATATTAACAGGGGGTAACCATAAACATCTATATTAACAGGGGGCAACCATAACATCTATATTAACAGGGGGTAACCATAAACATCTATATTAACAGGGGGCAACCATAAACATCTATATTAACAGGGGGTAACCATAAACATCTATATTAACAGGGGGTAACCATAAACATCTATATTAACAGGGGGCAACCATAAACATCTATATTAACAGGGGGTAACCATAAACATCTATATTAACAGGGGGTAACCATAAACATCTATATTAACAGGGGGCAAACATAAAAATCTATATTAACAGGGGGTAACCATAAACATCTATATTAACAGGGGGCAACCATAAACATCTATATTAACAGGGGGCAACCGTAAACATCTATATTAACAGGGGGTAACCATAAACATCTATATTAACAGGGGGTAACCATAAACATCTATATTAACAGGGGGCAACCATAAACATCTATATTAACAGGGGGCAACCATAAACATCTATATTAACAGGGGGCAACCATAAACATCTATATTAACAGGGGGCAACCATAAACATCTATATTAACAGGGGGCAACCATAAACATCTATATTAACAGGGGGCAACCATAAACATCTATATTAACAGGGGGTAACCATAAACATCTATATTAACAGGGGGTAACCATAAACATCTATATTAACAGGGGGTAACCATAAACATTTATATATATATATATTAACAGGGGGTAACCATAAACATCTATATTAACAGGGGGTAAACATAAACATCTATATTAACAGGGGAAAACCATAAACATCTATATTAACAGGGGGCAACCATAAACATCTATATTAACAGGGGGCAACCATAAACATCTATATTAACAGGGGGCAACCATAAACATCTATATTAACAGGGGGCAACCATAAACATCTATATTAACAGGGGGCAACCATTAACATCTATATTAACAGGGGGCAACCATAAACATCTATATTAACAGGGGGCAACCATAAACATCTATATTAACAGGGGGCAACCATAAACATCTATATTAACAGGGGGCAACCATAAACATCTATATTAACAGGGAGTAACCATAAACATCTATATTAACAGGGGGCAACCATAAACATCTATATTAACAGGGGGTAACCATAAACATCTATATTAACAGGGGGCAACCATAAACATCTATATTAACAGGGGGCAACCATAAACATCTATATTAACAGGGGGCAACCATAAACATCTATATTAACAGGGGGTAACCATAAACATCTATATTAACAGGGGGTAACCATAAACATCTATATTAACAGGGGGCAACCATAAACATCTATATTAACAGGGGGCAACCATAAACATCTATATTAACAGGGGGCAACCGTAAACATCTATATTAACAGGGGGTAACCATAAACATCTATATTAACAGGGGGCAACCATAAACATCTATATTAACAGGGGGCAACCATAAACATCTATATTAACAGGGGGTACCCATAAACATCTATATTAACAGGGGGTACCCATAAACATCTATATTAACAGGGGGTAAACATAAACATCTATATTAACAGGGGGCAACCATAAACATCTATATTAACAGGGGGTAACCATAAACATCTATATTAACAGGGGGTAACCATTAACATCTATATTAACAGGGGGCAACCATAAACATCTATATTAACAGGGGGTAACCATAAACATCTATATTAACAGGGGGTAAACATAAACATCTATATTAACAGGGGGTAAACATAAACATCTATATTAACAGGGGGCAACCATAAACATCTATATTAACAGGGGGTAAACATAAACATCTATATTAACATGGGGTAACCATAAACATCTATATTAACAGGGGGTAAACATAAACATCTATATTAACAGGGGGTAACCATAAACATCTATATTAACAGGGGGTAAACATAAACATCTATATTAACAGGGGGTAACCATAAACATCTATATTAACAGGGGGTAACCATAAACATCTATATTAACAGGGGGCAACCATAAACATCTATATTAACAGGGGGTAACCATAAACATCTATATTAACAGGGGGCAACCATAAACATCTATATTAACAGGGGGTAACCATAAACATCTATATTAACAGGGGGTAACCATAAACATCTATATTAACAGGGGGTAAACATAAACATCTATATTAACAGGGGGTAACCATAAACATCTATATTAACAGGGGGCAACCATAAACATCTATATTAACAGGGGGCAACCATAAACATCTATATTAACAGGGGGTAACCATAAACATCTATATTAACAGGGAGTAACCATAAACATCTATATTAACAGGGAGTAACCATAAACATCTATATTAACAGGGGGCAACACAAGTGTAGACTACACTGTGCCATTTTATTCGATAATGACTTGTTCCTGCTTAACTTTTAGTAGTTCATTATCATTCCTACCAAAGAGTTGGAACAAGAATCCAGAGCATTGATGAGAGTATGAATTACTCTGAATGATCTATTGGCTGGGAGAGAGAGAGTGTTGCTATGTGACAGACGAAGAAAAAGGAGCGATAGAGTGAGACAGACAGAAAGAGAGAGAGATAGAGAGAGATAGAGAGAGAGAGATAGAGAGAGTCAGGCAGATGACAGGATGAAAACTCATGGCCTTAGCTGAGAGTGTAGCCTGTAGTCATTCAAGTTATCTTGGTGAAATGCTGCCCCCATGTGCTGGCTGTCCATAACACTCAGTAAGACTCTTTCTCTCTTCTCCTCCCTCTCTCTTTCCCTCCCTACTTCTCTCTACCTGAAGAGGTGCACAGAACCAGCGTTTTGTACCTGAAAGAACCGCCTCCGGGATCGTTCAGCTTGTTTTTCTGATTTCCAGAGCCCTTAACGGCAAAACCCACAGGACTTTTGCCTGCTTGGAACGTGGCTCCCTTGCTGACAGTGCCTGGGAAAAACACACACACACACACACACACACACACACACACACACAGACACACACACACACACACACACACACACACACACACACACACACACACACACACACACACACACACATACACACACACACACACACACACACACACAGAGTAATATTATTATGAGCTGTCCCCTCGTATTGTCATCAAACCTGTTCCTGTCTGAAGACTTTCTTTAACCATCTCTGTCACACTGGGGAGAGAAGAGGGAGACCAGGGGAGACAGAGGCGCAGCATCACAACGTAGGCAGCTCTCCCCAGGTTTGTATAGACAACATCATTCTGTCAATATCACTGCGCTTCACCGGTTCTCCTTACACTCCAAAACCGCATCCAGCTTGAAGACACGTTTTTTGTAGAGGCACAAGGACTGCCAGAGTGAATTTAAACTTGATTTTAACATGCATGTTCCTAGCTAAGAGGCACAAAGTATTTTTAGAAACTTTTCCCACATTCCAATGTATGGGCATAAAACAACCTACAGATCTTTCACTGCAGGCAACATGAGGAAGGGGCAAATCGAATTTGTATGCACCTCTGATCACACAGATGCACACACACGCACAAATACACACACCTGAGAGCACACCACACTCTTTGGGGACCAGTATGGTATTTAGGGGATGTTTTAGGGATTGCTTCAGTGTGTTCAGTCAGTGTTTGTGAATCAGTGTGAGATGGTAGCAGTGTAAATGTTTGATGAAAGGATGGGGTACAGCAGGATAGGAAACACCTGTTCTCAGCTCTCCTATGTGTCTGGTGTGAGATAAGGATTCTCTGTAGTACCATAGGAAATATGTAACAAGGAATGGAGATACGCTATAGTCACCTTGTGTTCTTAATGGTGTGATCATCATGGGCATCCTGACCTGGCAACCAGCGGTGCCCGCTTGCTTGATACCCTGATGGGGGGGGGAGAAAGAAAGAGAGAGAGACAGAGAGACAGAGAGAGAGAGAGAGAGAAATAAGAAGAATGGTAAATACAATTTAGACAGTTGACCCCATCAATGACAAGCAGGTCGTGTGACATTTAAATTGATTGATCCCGATTCATTTTGACATGAAAAAAGGTATCTCTGTACGGGGAGGGAGGAATGGGCCAGTGTGTGTGTGTGTCGGCATTAAACAACGGGAGGAGGAAGAGGACAAACAGCAGAGTGAACAAGTAAAGACAGAGAAGAGGGAAGTGGAGGAGAGGAGAGGGAAGTGGAGGAGAGGGAAGTGGAGGAGAGGGAAGTGGAGGAGAGGGAAGTGGAGGAGAGGGAAGTGGAGGAGAGGAGAGGGAAGTGGAGGAGAGGGAAGTGCAGGAGAGGAGAGGGAAGTGGAGGAGAGGAGAGGGAAGTGGAGGAGAGGGAAGTGGAGGAGAGGAAAGTGGAGGAGAGGAGAGGGAAGTGGAGGAGAGGGAAGTGGAGGAGAGGAGAGGGAAGTGGAGGAGAGGAAAGTGGAGGAGAGGGAAGTGGAGGAGAGGAGAGGGAAGTGGAGGAGAGGGAAGTGGAGGAGAGGAAAGTGGAGGAGAGGAGAGGGAAGTGGAGGAGAGGAGAGGGAAGTGGAGGAGAGGAGAGGGAAGTGGAGGAGAGGAAAGTGGAGGAGAGGAAAGTGGAGGAGAGGGAAGTGGAGGAGAGGGAAGTGGAGGAGAGGAGAGGGAAGTGGAGGAGAGGGAAGTGGAGGAGAGGAGAGGGAAGTGGAGGAGAGGGAAGTGGAGGAGAGGAGAGTGAAGTGGGGGAGAGGAGAGGAAAGTGGAGGAGAGGAGAGGGAAGTGGAGGAGAGGAGAGGGAAGTGGAGGAGAGGGAAGTGGAGGAGAGGAGAGGGAAGTGGAGAGGACAAGAGAAGAGAAGAGAAGAGAAGAGGAGAGGAGAGGAGAGGAGAGGAGAGGAGAGGAGAGGGGGGCTGCTTCTGTGCTAATAGAGCCACTTCCTTCCTAGCATGCAGCCTAGCTGTGGGACAGGCCTGAGGCCCAGCCATCCATTCACACCAGTTTGCTTCTCACTGCATATTTTTTAGCCTTGTTTTCCATTCCCTGACACATGCTATATTACTGTTCAAGGCTTGAAAAAGATAGAGGCCATTTCTCCCAGAGATCCCCTGCAGGGCCTCAAAGACGAAAATACATTCAGCAGCCAGAATAGAGGAGGGAGAACCTCTGGCAAACCCACAACACAGTTTGAGAAAATCACAGGTAAGTTCCAGAATCGAAAATTGGGGACATTTTTGGGGTTGTTTTAGGAACACACTATAAAGATAAAGAACATACAGGGTTCCCTGGTTCCAAAACCTGAACCAAGTGTTAGCTTCAGACTGGTGTTATACCAGGAGCTATAGTCTAGTAATTACAACTGCTTTGAATGTCAGACCTTTGGTGATTGAGTTGACACAGGATCAGTCCAGCCAATAGTCTGGTTGGAGAGCAGAGCCCTGTGTTTGTTTGTCTGTGTTTGTGTGTGGGGGGCTGGCAGAGCAGAGTCAGAGTTCGTCTCCTCTCCTCTGTGACAGTGCTCCACAACAGTAACTGCTGTACAGCTGCAGCCACACACAGCAGCTCTCAAACTGACCCAGCTATGACCTAGTTACCTCCCCTCACCCACGACCCTCCCAACCAGCAGCAGCAGATAAGTGGTGCGGAGGGCACCACCACCACCACCACCCAGCCCTGTGCCCCAGCCCAGGCTACCCTGCCAGTCTGTCCTCAGAGAGGGTATGTCCCCGCCAGCATCGGATGCCAGCGGGCTCTGGCCTTGGGTAGTCTCCATGGAGGCCTCTCCTCTGTGAGCCAGCACTGCACTCCATTGACTCACATGTGTATACACACACACCGCTGGGCACAGGCATAGCCATACACACACACAAACACACACACCTAACGTACACACACACACACACACACACACACACACAAACACACCAAACGTACACACACACAGGCCCCATGGGAGTGCACTGATCCAGCCCCGTGGCCAGCTGCCTTGGCTAAGCCTCTGTATGGTCTGTGGTGTGCTGGCCTAGCCTGTCAGTGAAGCCGTTCCCCACTGGAACACATCCAGCTCTGTCTCAGTCTCTGAGCACTGGGAGACACTTCTCTACTACTGGGGCCTGGGGAACCTTACTCATCACTCCTTTGGTGCTTAGGTACATACCAAGACAAATGACCTTGGATTTAGTGAAGATGCAATCAAAACTCTGGAAATCTAGAACAAACACTTATGTACCCCACTGATAAGTAAGTATCAGAGTATTACAGTATCATCAACCTTAACAACAGAACCGTGGCCAAAACATGTTCTATTAGTTCTAATAGTTCCACAGGGAGTCATAACCAGGGGTCATCTATGTTTGGGTCAGTGGACTGTATGACTGTGGCTGATCTCTGTGACTGGAAGTGTGAGTGTAGAGACAGCTATGACTGTGAGTGTACTGTACCTACCAGAGCAGCTGTGTGTCCCTGGGCCCCGACACTGGCCCCCGTGGTGCTGACGCTGTTGGGGAGGCAGCCGCGGACAGCTGGGCCGGCCATGATGGCAGAGCTGGTGCCTGTGGTGGGGGTGGCTTTGGCCTGCGGCAGAGGCTGGATCAGGGAATGCTGAATGTTGAGCAGAGACAGCCGCAGGGCCGGGAGGCTTTTCTGTTGACGGGCAGATCACACACAACATTAACATACAGTACATAGTAAAAAAAAGCCATAATTTTTTTTTTATTTATTCTAAATTAGCAAATGTGCAAATTATTATTACATTGTTGTACAAATATAGATATCATTATAACAAATAATTCTCCCAAATCGTGAATATTAAAATGACGTGTATTATACTTGACATGTATGCTCAATGGACAAGTGCTCATCCATTAGCCAAACATTTGGGACAAACACTCCAGCAGTAGACCTGAAAAATGTTTGGTCTGTGGCATATTTTGATGTAAACGTCCTAACATTGCATGACAACATGACTGTGTTTGTGGCTGGCTGGCTCTGCTCTGCGGAGGGAGGGAGGGCTGGGTGGCAGTGGCATGATGTGACACTCATCACGGATGGCTGGAGAGGCCTGCTGGCTACTGGCACGGACAGCTGCAGGGGCCACTGTCACCCACAGTCTGGAGTCAGGCCAGGGGAGCGGCCCCTGCCTGGGTCACATGTGCTGGCCTCTCCACTGCCACTCTGGCTGTTTTACGTTCTCCACCTTTCTCCTGAAGGGTACACTTGCACACTTTCTTACATTGATTTTACAACGGTAGAAACTCCCTCCAGACAATGTTTTCACCAACCAATGCTTTTACATCCATGACGAGGAGTGTCCAAATGTAGCCTGAGTAGATACAGTACACACCTTGAGGAAGGGGACCAGGTAGGGCTGAGGAGACGACTTGAGCTCTGACTGCAGTCTGTTGGTGAACTCCTCAGGCTCAATCTTAGCATCCTGTGAGCGGGAGAAGAGAGGGAGGTTTATTAACCCGTCAGCTCCTTGTTATGTGATGTGACACACTTGTACAACAGAGAGCAGAGCATGTGATTGAAGCGATGTGCAATGTGATTTCTGAGCACATTGAGATGAGGTGAAATCACCTAAACGACGGTGTTGATATTGATTTACATTTTAACATCCCCTGGGACACATCTCATTAACAACTCTGAATAAATAATATCCTTAACAACAGCATCACTCTGGATCATGTTAGAGTTTTATGCTGCCATCTACAGATGAAGAAATACATTATATCACACAACCTGTCAATGTCAGAAATATTCTTCCTCCACTTTTAGAAAATAGGTTCCAAAAGGGTTCTTTGGCTCCCCATAGGAGAACCCTTTTTGGTTCCAGGTAGAAGCCTTTTTGGTTCCAGGTAGAATTATTTTGGGTTCCATGTAGAACCTCTGTGTAAAGGGCTCTACCTAGAATCAAAAGGGCTCTACCTGGAACCAAAAATGGGGTTCTCTTATGTGAGGGTTCTTAAGGGTTCTCTTATGTGAACAGCCAAATAACTCTTTTCGGTTCTATATAGCACCTTTTTTTCTAGGAGTGTAGGGCAAAGAAAGTAGTAGTCCATGTTTCTCTGTTGATAAGACAGTAATGTAGAGATAATGTAGAAATAATGTAATGATGTGGTAATGTAGAGGTAATATAATGAGTTAGGTAGTGAGACTCACCAGTAGATCCTGGACCAGTGACTTGACATTTTTGGAGGTCTCAGGTGACGGAGAGTTGTGGGAAGCCAGCTTTATCAGGGTGGCCAAGAAGTTCTTACACTTCTTCACATTCTCCTGCATCTCCTAGGAAATGGCAAATTCAATAAGCATGTAAAGATATGATTTTATCAATAAATATGTAGGACACTATCTTTCAGTGTTTGGGGATCGGAGAGGACACCGGGGAAGAGTCTGTGAGTGTATGTACATGTGTTTGTGTGTGAGGCTATGCCCACTATGCCCAGCTGTGTGGGGCCATGGCCATGGTGGAGACACAGCCAGCCTCCTGGCAGCTGTGACAGCACTGGGGCTTGAGGAGCCTAACCAGCCCAGTGGAGGCCGGCAGACTGGAGCAGAGCAGAGTACAGACCTGGGAGATGACAGAGGCTCCTGGGGCTACAGGGGCGCTGGTCTGCTGGGGAAGGGCTGGCTGCGAGGCAGCCTGGGCCCCAGCCTGGACCTGGGCCTGGGGGGCCATCACCACGGGGGCCTGGGGGGCCATCACCACGGGGGCCTGTTGGGGAGTCGTCACTGCCACAGCCAGCGCCATGGGGCCCTTCTGGAAGAGCAAGGAGCAGACAGAGAGATAAACAGGACGTGAAGGGAGCTTCCAGCAAGGCCACAGAGAACAGGAGGGAAACAGCACTGCGCTCCTGTCACATCGGGTGTCCTGACTTCTGTGGACATTGCTGAACAGAGAGGAGGGGAGGAGAGGGGATTGGGGGACTTTCAAGCAAAACAGCGCCTCCCAATAATGATGCACCTGACTAGAAAACCCTAAACATACCAGTAATCCCCCACCTGTGTCCCCCCACTGGTCTTGGACAAAACTATGTAAAGTGAAAGCTATACACAAATAATTTAATTTTGACTGAATATATCATTCAATAATTATCTCTCTACTCTGTTAAAAGGGTCAGATGGGATGCACCCAGATTAGATAAACTTCTAGGTTTGTGTTGGTAAAAGGGTGAGGAGGAGGATGAGGAAGAGGAAGAGGAGAAGGAAGAAGAGGAACAGGATGAAGGGATGGAGGGATGGGTAGAAGAGGAGGGTCTGACAGGGATGGAAGGATAGAGAGATGGTAAGTTCTGTAGTGGAGAGTCTGCTCACAGAAGGTGGCGCAGGGGAGGAGGAGATCTGGAGGACAGGGCTAGGAGTGGGAGAGGGAGACGGCACCATCTTGGCCTGGACAGGAGGAGGACATGGCCGAATAGCCTGAGAGGTCACAGGAGACTGCAGAAAATAAACAGAGAGAAAGAAAAAGAGACAGGGTCAGTGCAGGAGGAGGGGCAGGTGAGACCGGGTCAGAGGTGGGGGGATGAAGAAGGAGAGAGAGAATGACAAAGAGAGAGGGGACAGAGAGAAAACACAAAAGCAACGTGCCTTCAAGACGAGGAGAAGGAGAAGTGCAACATGCCCTGAAGACGTGGAAGAGAAAGGTCATTATAGTAGGAAGTGACAGTAAATCACTTTGGAGCCACAGGATGAAACAGAGAGGATCTGATCTGATCCAGAGAGGAACAGAAGAGAAAACACTGTGATGCTGATGCCAAGGGTGAGGTACAGTAATACTATTCAATGGGAAGGACTAAATAAGTTCCTCTAATGCAATGAGGGTCACAACTATTATGAATTAATCAGTGTCCTTTGCTTGCTAATGTGCAAACTTGTTTTTTTGCCATATCGGTATGAAATATCTGTTATTGTTTCAGCCAAGAATAAATCCTATATTGGTACATCCCTACAATTTGTAATGACTCATCACTGCACAGTCCTTTACGAGACAATCCAGATTATTGTACCCACTGTCAAGACAGAAGCCTCTCTTCACAGCACCAGGGCAGACAGTGAGAGGGAGGCTGGGCACTAACTAACACAGTACCATGCTGGTGGGAGGGCTGTGGCTGGGCACTAAGTAACACAGTACCATGCTGGTAGGAGGGCTGGGCACTAACTAACACAGTACCATGCTGGTGGGAGGGCTGGGCACTAACTAACACAGTACCATGCTGGTAGGAGGGCTGGGCACTAAGTAACACAGTACCATGCTGGTAGGAGGGCTGTGGCTGGGCACTAAGTAACACAGTACCATGCTGGTAGGAGGGCTGAGCACTAAGTAACACAGTACCATGCTGGTAGGAGGGCTGTGGCTGGGCACTAAGTAACACAGTACCATGCTGGTAGGAGGGCTGGGCACTAAGTAACACAGTACCATGCTGGTAGGAGGGCTGTGGCTGGGCACTAAGTAACACAGTACCATGCTGGTAGGAGGGCTGGAGCTGGGCACTAAGTAACACAGTACCATGCTGGTAGGAGGGCTGGGGCTGGGCACTAAGTAACACAGTACCATGCTGGTAGGAGGGCTGGGCACTAACTAACACAGTACATGCTGGTGGGAGGGCTGGGCACTAACTAACACAGTACCATGCTGGTAGGAGGGCTGGGCACTAAGTAACACAGTACCATGCTGGTAGGAGGGCTGGGGCTGGGCACTAACTAACACAGTACCATGCTGGTAGGAGGGCTGGGCACTAAGTAACACAGTACCATGCTGGTAGGAGGGCTGGGCACTAACTAACACAGTACCATGCTGGTAGGAGGGCTGTGGCTGGGCACTAACTAACACAGTACCATGCTGGTAGGAGGGCTGGGGCTGGGCACTATTTAACACAGTACCATGCTGGTAGGAGGGCTGGGGCTGGGCACTAAGTAACACAGTACCATGTTGGTAGGAGGGCTGGGCACTAAGTAACACAGTACCATGCTGGTAAGAGGGCTGGGCACTAAGTAACACAGTACCATGCTGGTAGGAGGGCTGGGGCTGGGCACTAAGTAACACAGTACCATGCTGGTAGGAGGGCTGGGCACTAAGTAACACAGTACCATGCTGGTAGGAGGGCTGGGCACTAAGTAACACAGTACCATGCTGGTAGGAGGGCTGGGCACTAAGTAACACAGTACATGCTGGTGGGAGGGCTGGGCACTAAGTAACACAGTACCATGCTGGTAGGAGGGCTGGGCACTAAGTAACACAGTACCATGCTGGTAGGAGGGCTGGGCACTAAGTAACACAGTACCATGCTGGTAGGAGGGCTGGGCACTAAGTAACACAGTACCATGCTGGTAGGAGGGCTGGGCACTAAGTAACACAGTACCATGCTGGTGGGAGGGCTGGGGCTGGGCACTAACTAACACAGTACCATGCTGGTAGGAGGGCTGGGCACTAAGTAACACAGTACCATGCTGGTGGGAGGGCTGGGCCTGGGCACTAACTAACACAGTACCATGCTGGTAGGAGGGCTGGGCACTAAGTAACACAGTACCATGCTGGTGGGAGGGCTGGGGCTGAGCACTAACTAACACAGTACCATGCTGGTAGGAGGGCTGGGGCTGGGCACTAACTAACACAGTACCATGCTGGTGGGAGGGCTGGGCACTAAGTAACACAGTACCATGCTGGTGGGAGGGCTGGGGCTGGGCACTAAGTAACACAGTACCATGCTGGTAGGAGGGCTGTGGCTGGGCACTAAGTAACACAGTACCATGCTGGTAGGAGGGCTGTGGCTGAGCACTAACTAACACAGTACCATGCTGGTAGGAGGGCTGTGGCTGGGCACTAAGTAACACAGTACAATGCTGGTAGGAGGGCTGAGCACTAAGTAACACAGTACCATGCTGGTAGGAGGGCTGGGGCTGGGCACTAAGTAACACAGTACCATGCTGGTGGGAGGGCTGGGGCTGGGCACTAAGTAACACAGTACCATGCTGGTAGGAGGGCTGTGGCTGAGCACTAAGTAACACAGTACCATGCTGGTAGGAAGGCTGGGGCTGAGCACTAAGTAACACAGTACCATGCTGGTAGGAAGGCTGGGGCTGGGCACTAAGTAACACAGTACCATGCTGGTAGGAAGGCTGGGGCTGAGCACTAAGTAACACAGTACCATGCTGGTAGGAAGGCTGGGGCTGAGCACTAAGTAACACAGTACCATGCTGGTAGGAAGGCTGGGGCTGGGCACTAAGTAACACAGTACCATGCTGGTAGGAGGGCTGGGGCTGGGCACTAAGTAACACAGTACCATGCTGGTAGGAAGGCTGGGGCTGGGCACTAAGTAACACAGTACCATGCTGGTAGGAAGGCTGGGGCTGGGCACTAAGTAACACAGTACCATGCTGGTAGGAAGGCTGGGGCTGGGCACTAAGTAACACAGTACCATGCTGGTAGAAGGGCTGGGGCTGGGCACTAAGTAACACAGTACCATGCTGGTAGGAAGGCTGGGGCTGGGCACTAAGTAACACAGTACCATGCTGGTAGGAAGGCTGGGGCTGGGCACTAAGTAACACAGTACCATGCTGGTAGGAAGGCTGGGGCTGGGCACTAAGTAACACAGTACCATGCTGGTAGGAAGGCTGGGGCTGAGCACTAAGTAACACAGTACCATGCTGGTAGGAAGGCTGGGGCTGAGCACTAAGTAACACAGTACCATGCTGGTAGGAAGGCTGGGGCTGGGCACTACGTAACACAGTACCATGCTGTTGCCCCATGGCGCTACCGGCACACAACCCACTCTGCCAGCCTGGACCAGGCTTGACACCAGGAGGGGATGAGGACCTCTGTCCCTCAGCTCTCACTTTTATATATATATATATATATATATATATATATGTGTATATATATATATATATATATATATACACACACACACACACACGGCCAACCGGGAGAAGGGAGACAGGAAAGGGGAGAATGAAGAGGGGAAAGGGGAAAGGGGTTAGACGAAGAGGGCCCCTCCCTCCGAGTCTCTCCTTAGCAGAAAGTTTTGAGGGCTCAAAGAATGTGCAGTTAGGGGGGAAGGGAATGGGGCTCACAATGGTGGAAGAGCCGGGGGGTGCATCGCCCCACCAGCCATGCCTTCCTAACACATTCTCATTCACCAGCTAAAGCGTTGTTAGCTTTTTAAATCAATCAGGCAGTTGGATGATGAATGATTTAACACTTGTCGAAGGAAGGAGCTCGGCTCGAAATGCCTTCCGTTTTCCCTCACGGTCACAGGAGAGACAGACAGCCTGACAGAGAGGAGAGGAGCACAGGAATAAACACCATTCCCTTTCATATTCCAGCACCTCTTCTTTTCATGTGTTGATGTTTATGTCAATGCTGGCAGCTCACTAATCTGCTATCAGTGACAGTTTTGAACTTTCGATTCACTCTGAGCCTAAATCACTATCACAACCAACTCTGCAATACCTTGTTACAGTGTTTATCTCAGGATGAACCGGTAGGAAGAAGGGTAACAAGTTCAGCAACTCAAAAATAACCGTCTTAATTTCTACGGCTCATGTGAAAGTAATTATATGCCAAGTCTGAGCATACTGGTACCATAGTGTCTTGAGATGCTAAGTCCTCCAGTAACAAACACGTACATAGGTTATTACAATGCAATTACCATTTTACTTTGTAATCCTCATATATATAATTTATAATGCTATTATTTTTCAAATTAGTAACAATCCATTGACTTGCAATCACACAGAATTAGAGGCTAAATACAGGTATAATGACACCTGATGGTAATCAAAGGTAGTGCAATGCTCTTTTGTTCAGCTGAATTATGCAATTCAAGGAAATGCTGCCCCCTGGTGGAATTTATATGTTATTGTCTGCAGGTACCAGACAGGATATCTCATATCAGCGCGTCAAATTGCCATTCCACAAACCCTTTCTGTTCAAAGTAGACACTTCGACAACAGAGTATACAAAATAAACTTTTGTTAATTAAGCACAGTCAAGTTCAGCAGACACGTCTACTGACAAGTTGTCCAACAAGAGTCGTAAAAAAATATGACAATACAATATGGATTCAATACAATAAGTTTCACAATAAATCAGCGATGACACATTTTTTTATTTATAATTAGTTGCCTGTTTGGCATGTTATTTTGTCATTAATACGTGTCACATATCAGTTTGCAAACAATGTAAAAAAATATATAACAAAATAAAGCTGCATACAAACATGGTCTCTTTTTTCTTTCTTGAGTAAGGCAGTTCCAAAATGCAGGTGTTTCAGCCTAGCTCAGCTTTTTCTGTGGTGGAGCGGCAGCCAGCAGAAAATACAGAGTGCAGGCGTTGGTAATCTTCTCTAGTTGCGCTGTGATTGGCTCAGTGTTCTGTCACTCATGGGACACTATGTCACCTCAGAACCTACAGGGTGACCTAGGCAGTTCAAGCCTCCTTGGGTGCTGCCATAGATTTACATGATGAAGTGCCCATCCAAGAAGGCTCATGGTCATTGGCCACATATAAAAGGACTTCAAATCACGTTACACTATATCTACCGTAGCTTTGATTGGACTGATCATGTCAACATCATACTTTAAAATCTTAGCTAGCAAGCTAGACAAGCAGTCATCATTATGAATCACGTCGACAATCTACTGGCAAATCTTTTTCAATCATTGTCATATGAAGAGAAATTGAAGCTAAGACGTAGCGGTGATTATCGGCCATTGGACATAAACATTACACAACAAGTTGGAAATCGCAAATTCAACAATGAGTGGTTTCGAAGGAATCAGTGGCTAACTGCAAGCGTTTAAAAGCAATCACTATTTTACTTCCCCTGCCTGCTATTCGGTGGAGAGGGTGTGTGGTCCAAGTCTGGGTTTAAGGGTCTAATTTCCAAGCTTAAAAGGATAAACATTCACATGCAATACCATGGGCCACAAAAGGTTGAATACATTGGCCATGCTGTCAATCCAGCAGCATGACTTCTGCCGCGTTCAAAACAACTGGAAACTGGAAACTAAAAAAATCTCAGCCATCAGTGAGTTCAAGACAACTGGGAACACGGAAAAAACGAGCTCAGATGGGAAAAATATGTTTTACGTCATCCAAAATACGTAATCCAACCAGGAATTCCAAGTCGGGAACTTGGGACTCTTTCTAGAGCTCCGACCTGAAGATCACTGACGTAATGATTCAACCTTGTTTTTTCCGAGTTCCCAGTTGTCTTGCCAGCACCATAAATCCAGAGAATGCCAGACTTTGATGACAAAGTTTTATCACAAAATTTGCCCACAAGAAGGACCGATGTGCCACCTTCCTGTTCAGTGAGCACAGCACAACAATGGTGAGTCCAAAAATGTATTGTATGCTACTGCATGAATTATGTAATATGCCAGGGAGATACAGTGGGGTGAACAAGTATTTGATACACTGCCGATTTTGCAGGTTTTCCTACTTACAAAGCATGTAGAGGTCTGTAATTTTTTATCATAGGTACACTTCAACTGTGAGAGACGGAATCTAAAACAAAAATCCAGAAAATCACATTGTATGATTTTTAAGTAATTCATTTGCATTTTATTGCATGACATAAGTATTTGATACATCAGAAAAGCAGAACTTAATATTTGGTACAGAAACCTTTGTTTGCAATTACAGAGATCATACGTTTCCTGTAGTTCTTGACCAGGTTTGCACACACTGCAGCAGGGATTTTTGCCCACTCCTCCATACAGACCGTCTCCAGATCCTTAAGGTTTCGGGGCTGTCGCTGGGCAATACGGACTTTCAGCTCCCTCCAAAGATTTTCTATTGGGTTCAGGTCTGGAGACTGGCTAGGCCACTCCAGGACCTTGAGATGCTTCTTACGGAGCCACTCCTTAGTTGCCCTGGCTGTGTGTTTCGGGTTGTTGTCATGCTGGAAGACCCAGCCACAACCCATCTTAAATGCTCTTACTGAGGGAAGGAGGTTGTTGGCCAAGATCTCGCGATACATGGCCTCATCCATCCTCCCCTCAATACGGTGCAGTCGTCCTGTCCCCATTGCAGAAAAGCATCCCCAAAGAATGATGTTTCCACCTCCATGCTTCACGGTTGGGATGGTGTTCTTGGGGTTGTACTCATCCTTCTTCTTCCTCCAAACACGGCAAGTGGAGTTTAGACCAAAAAGCTCTATTTTTGTCTCATCAGACCACATGACCTTCTCCCATTCCTCCTCTGGATCATCCAGATGGTCATTGGCAAACTTCAGACGGGCCTGGACATGCGCTGGCTTGAGCAGGGGGACCTTGCGTGCGCTGCAGGATTTTAATCCATGACGGCGTAGTGTGTTACCAATGGTTTTCTTTGAGACTGTGGTCCCAGCTCTCTTCAGGTCATTGACCAGGTCCTGCCGTGTAGTTCTGGGCTGATCCCTCACCTTCCTCATGATCATTGATGCCCCACGAGGTGAGATCTTGCATGGAGACCCAGACCGAGGGTGATTGACCGTCATCTTGAACTTCTTCCATTTTCTAATAATTGCGCCAACAGTTGTTGCCTTCTCACCAAGCTGCTTGCCTATTGTCCTGTAGCCCATCCCAGCCTTGTGCAGGTCTACAATTGTATCCCTGATGTCCTTACACAGCTCTCTGGTCTTGGCCATTGTGGAGAGGTTGGAGTCTGTTTGATTGAGTGTGTGGACAGGTGTCTTTTATACAGGTAACGCGTTCAAACAGGTGCAGTTAATACAGGTAATGAGTGGAGAACAGGAGGGCTTCTTAAAGAAAAACTAACAGGTCTGTGAGAGCCGGAATTCTTACTGGTTGGTAGGTGATCAAATACTTATGTCATGCAATAAAATGCAAATGAATTACTTAAAAATCATACAATGTGATTTTCTGGATTTTTGATTCCGTCTCTCACAGTTGAAGTGTACCTATGATAAAAATTACAGACCTCTACATGCTTTGTAAGTAGGAAAACCTGCAAAATCGGCAGTGTATCAAATACTTCTTCTCCCCACTGTATGTACAGTTGAACTCGGAAGTCGACATACACTTAGGTTGGAGTCATTAAAACTTGTTTTGCAACCACTCCACAAATTTCTTGTTAAACAAACTATAGTTTTGGCAAGTCGGTTAGGACATCTACTTCTTGCATGACACAATACATTTTTCCAACAATTGTTTACAGACAGATTTTTTCGCTTATAATTCACTGTATCACAATTCCAGTGGGTCAGAAGTTAACATACACTAAGTTGACTGTGCCTTTAAACAGCTTGGAAAATTCCAGAAAATTATGTCATGGCTTTAGAAGCTTCTGATAGGCTAATTGACATAATTTGAGTCAATTGGAGGTGTACCTTTGGATGTATTCAAGGCCTACCTTCAAACTCAGTGCCTCTTTGCTTGACATCATGGGAAAATCTAAAGAAATCAGCCAAGACCTCAGTGTTGGCTGTGTTCTGTCTCCTAGAGATGAACGTACTTTGATGTGAAAAGTGCAAATCAATATTAGAACAACAGCAAAGGACCTTGTGAAATGCTGGAGGAACCAGGTACAAAAGTATCTATATCCACAGTAAAACAAGTCCTATATTGACATAACCTGAACGTCCGCTCAGCAAGGAAGAAGCCACTGCTCCAAAACCTGCCATAAAAAAAGCCAGGCTGCGGTTTGCAACTGCACATGGGGAAATGGGAAATGGGAAAATAGAACTGTTTGGCCAAAATGACCGTCGTTATGTTTGGAGGAAAAAGGGGGATGCTTGCAAACCGAAGAACACCATCCCAACCGTGAAGCACGGGGGTGGCAGCATCATGTTGTGGGGGTGCTTTGCTGCAGGAGGGACAGGTGCATGATGGCATCATGAGGAAGGAAAATTATGTGGATATATTGAAGCAACATCTCAAGACATCAGTCAGGAAGTTGAAGCTTGGTCGCAAATGGATCTTCCAAATGGACAATGACCCCAAGCAGACTTCCAAAGGTGTGGCAAAATGGCTTAAGGACAACAAAGTCAAGGTATTGGAGTGGCCATCACAAAGCTCTGACCTCAATCCTATAGAAAATTTGTGGGCAGAACTGAAAAAGCGTGTGCGAGCAAGGAGACCTACAAACCTGACTCAGTTACACCAGCTCTATCAGGAGGAATGGGTGTAACGGCAGATTTCCTCCTCTTCGTCTGAAGAGGAGGTGTAGGGATCGGACCAAGACGCAGAATGGAAAGTGTCCATGATTTATTAACAATAAACTGAGCACTACACGAAACAAAAGCGAATCAAACCGAAAGACAGTCCCATGTGGCACGAACACTGACACGAAATACAAACACCCACAAACACACACGTGAACCCCGGCTGCCTAAGTATGATTCTCAAATAGGGACAACGATTGACAGCTGCCTCTGATTGAGAATCATACCAGGCCGAACGCACAAAACCCCAACATAGAAAACAACACATAGACAACCCACCCAACTCACGCCCTGACCATACTAAATAAATACAAAACAAGAGAAAACAGGTCAGGAACGTGACAATGGGCCAAAATTCACCCAACTTATTGTGGGAAGCTTGTGGAAGGCTACCCGAAATGTCTGACCCAAGTTAAACAATTTAAAGGCAATGCTACCAAATACTAATATAGTGTATGCAAACTTCTGACCCACTGGGAAGGTGATGAAATAAATAAAAGCTGAAATAAATCATTCTCTCCACTATTATTCTGACATTTCACATTCTTAAAATAAAGTGGTGATCCTAACTGACCCAAGACAGGGAATTTTTACTAGAATTAAATGTAAGAAATTGTGAAAAAACTGAGTTTAAATGTATTTGGCTAAGGTGTATGTAAACTTCCGACTTCAACTGTATACTGTAGCTAAGAAAGTAATACTAAGTGTGTATGTTGTGTAGTAAGCTGTTAGTAGCCAATGTGCATCACTCTAATACTTTGGTCCCTTTCCCCCTCATAACTGGTGGTGCACATGTAGCCTATAGCCTGTTTTAGAGAAATATCCTTGAATAATGTAAGAGATTTCATTGTCTGCTTATATGCCCCCTTTATTTATCCTACGGTTCTGACTTGGTGTAAGAAACTGTAAGAAAGGCCTATGTTCTGAGTTCTGTCACTGTACATTTCAAAAGTGCTGAACAAATAGTTATATTGACTATGTCCGTCTTAGCTCGCGCATTAATGTCTTAATCGAAATTACGGATTGCCTCTTATCCACTCATCATTCCCTTATGCCATAATTTGTACATCTCAATTTTCAGTAGAAACCACATTTGTTTAAGCAAGTCAGCCATATGAGCTATGTTTTTTAAAAAGGCAGTAAATGAGGCTGAATTAACTGTTTAGCTGCCAGACAAGGTTCCGCTGATAGCCAGGTGTAGCAGTGGTAAGGATTCATTCTTTGGTGCTGAAAATAAATCTCTGCTGTTGGGACAGCTTTATGTAGGCCCTAACAGTTTGTGGGTACCGTTTGTCACCTTTATAGTGCAATTAATGTATTGTTTAGTGTTGTGTAGTGGCTTTGCTGGCATGCAAAAAAATAAAAAAGAGTTTGCCCCACCAAGATTGACATGCTAAAATCGCCACTGCAATTAATAACATTTCCACAGGGGATAATAAGCACATTTCTATGAAATATTTACCAGCTCATTCAATTTTTAAAATAGAAGACCCGGAAGAGTCATTCAAATAAGGTTCTTAAGCCAGAGCTACTGCTCTATCAAAATAATACTATATAATTACACATAAAAACACAATACAAATGTTTGTGTCAAATACAGACCTGTCTGGATAAAAGCTCAATCGGCTAAGACCTGACAAATGTAACATGTCTAAACTGACATAATGTAAGTCAGATAGATTATATTTTGTTCACTAGTTTCAGATCACAGTTTACACTATACGCATACAAATACAATGTTGTTACTACAGCAATTACAGTTACCAGAAGGACATAATGTAAAGTGTTACGACAACCATAAATCTATTCCAATTGTCTCAGAGGCTTCAGTAATGTAAAGTGAGACTACAGAGAGACAGCTAGGTGGCAGGCTATAACCACTTAATCTCTTTTGTTATCGTCAGGGAATGTGTCTGCATACATTTGACAGTCAAATTCTTTACAACTATACCTAATGGTAAAACCTAGCTACCTAGAGCAGCCCAGTGTGTAGATTAGTCTTCTATGAAATAGATTACCACTTCAACATCCTATGCAATGCAGGCCTTTCCATCATAAGGAATATCAAATTATGAGTTTCCCAAAAGCCAGAGGAGATATACATTCAGCAACTGTATTTTTCAATGTAATGAACTAAATCCATATTTTTTCATTAATATATCCCTCTGTGTAACTGATTCACTGAACAACTAAGGGCATGTCACACTGTGGTAGTGACAGTGGGGTAGTAACTCTTACCTGTGGGGTAGTTGCTCTGAAGGTGGCCCCTGCAGTGGGTGTGGCAGTTCTGGGGAGGATGTTGTTCTGGGCCTGGGCCTGGGCTTGGGCCTGTGCCTGGGCAAGGGCCTGCTGTGGGACCATCACCAGCTGACCCATCTCAGTGCGCACCAACACCATTCCTAGAGGGCAGACAGAGCAATCACACACAATATACTCAGTCAAAGTCAATACACTGACCTAAAAGGCACCTGGGCTGGCTGTCAATGAAATGCACCTATTTCAGTCACATAGTGACCCTCGAAAGTGACAAGGAGACCAGTGACAAGGAGATAACGTTGGATTTATGAAACAGTAGTCTCAATTCTGATGTTCATTTTGATTTCCTAATGCCATGTTCAATCTGCACATGAGAGCAGTACATTCCATTTACATCAGCATCAAATAGAATGAGAAATTATAGAGATTTTATTACACAGTGTATATGTTACTGAACATAAATGCCTCAAACAGATTTCCATAAGCCTCCTCTAGATTAACTCAGAGACTCAGAGAAAATGTAACTATATTATACTACACATTTTCTCACTAACACACAAAAGCTACTTTAATCACTGAACATTTTGGGTAGGGTAATGGGTATGCTATAAGAGTAATGTCCAGACACAAGTAGACCCTATGTGACTTACAATATGTGTAGATCTCTGCAGAGGAACAACTGAAACAACAGCATACCACCCTGCATCTCCCTGCTGGTTTGCCTCTGAAGCTAAGCAGGGTTGTTCCTGGTCAGTCCCTGGATGGGATACCAGATAATGTTGGAGGGCTGATAGGAGGCACTCTTTCCTCTGGTCTAAAAAATTCCCCAGGGCAGTGATTTGGGACATGTCCCTGTGTAGGGTGCAGAATTTTGGATGGGACGTTAAATAGATGTGTTGACTCCCTGGCTGCGTTTACACAGGAAGCTCCATTCTGAAATGCTTTCCACTAATTGGTATTTTGACCAATCACATCAGATCCTTTTACATCAAGTTCCTCTAAGGCAAGGTTTCCCAAACTCGGTCCGGGTGTCACGGTTCATGAATCCACTGCCTCACTCTCTCTTTTCTCTCTCTATTTCGCTCTCTCTCTCTCTCTCTCTCTCTCTCTCTCTCTCTCGTGTTTGTGTGGGCGTGGTTCCCAATCTTGGCCTGATTGTCTGCGCCAGCTGGAATTAATTATCTTCCCCTTTATATGTTCTGTAACCTGTGTTTCTTGTTGTCAGATCGTTGTTTCTTCCCTGAGGTTGTGTCGTGTGTCAGTGCTCATTCTCTCGCCGCCCTTGTGTGGATTATCTGCTGTGCTCCTTCCTACCCAGCCGGACACACTCCCTTGGATTTCTCAGCACGCTATCATCAGAGGATGCGCCCTAGGCCCTGGGTTGGATTACGTCTGAGTATATTCTGTCTGTCCTGTTGATGTTGTAAACTGTTTCATTAAACCATCGTTGCTTGCATCTTGCATCCGCCTCTGTATTGTGACAGAACGATCTGACCAGACCATGGATGCAGCGAGTTCAACGAGTCTGACCGAATTCATTTCCCGCAGTATCACGAGAATGGATCAACAAGAGGAGAACATCTCCAGCACAGGTCGGGCAGTACAAGCCATGGCGACGCAGGTATCCCAGCTGACCCAACAATTACAACATCTGAGGGGTCTCGCTGCGCCACCTACACCGGCAGTTCCACACGCCCCGCCAGAGCTGGATTCTCAGCTAGAGCCACGGCTACCGACACCAGAGGGTTATTCAGGTGATCCGGACTATTGTAGAGCTTTTCTTACGAGATGTTCCATGCATTTCTCGTTGCAGCCACGGACCTTCAACCAGGAACAGTCTAAGGTAGCATTCGTACTCACCCTGCTATCCGGAAAAGCGGCTCTTTGGGGAACGGCGGTGTGGGCGAACCAGGACCCATGCTGCACCTCTTTCCAGACACTCTCCGAGGAGATGAGAAGAGTCTTCGATCGGGCCGTGGCGGGTAGGGAGGCGGCCAGACTACTCGCTGACCTTCGCCAAGGAGACCGTTCAGTATCGGAATATTCCATTCAATTCCGCACTCTGGCTGCAGGGTGTCAGTGGAACGAGGAGGCGCAGTGGGACATGTTCCTGCATGGGCTGGAGGACCGGGTTCAGAAGGAGATTTATGTTCTGGATCTTCCCAGGAGTTTAAATGGACTAGTGGAATTAGCCTTGAGGGTCGACGCTCGTCTGAGTCGTATTGGCCGCCGAGCATGCCCTAACAGACCGTATAACAACACGGAGGACTGGCATGCCAGCGGCGGGAACACGGCCAGTTCAGACTTCGCTCACGAACTCATGCAGCGGGGAAGAGCTCGCCTCTCTCGGGAGGAGAGGGAGAGGCGGAGATCCCAAGGACTCTGTCTCTACTGTGGTAGAGCGGACCACTTTATCCATTCCTGCCCGGTAAAAGATCAAGCCCGGTAGTAAGTATGAGGCTACTATCGGGTGGTGTCACCATAGAGAAGACCTCATCATCCACCCTCCTCCCGGTAAGACTAAGATGGGCCACCCACACGCACGACACCCAAGCCTTACTGGACTCAGGAGCAGAGGGTAATTTCATGGACTTCAAGCTCGCTCACAAGCTCCAGATTCCTATCACCTCACTCACGCACAAGATATCCGTCAACGCTCTCAATGGTCAAGAACTCCCCAACATTTCTCACACCACTGAACCTATCACACTCATCACTTCCGGCAATCACACTGAGACATTATCATTTCTACTCATGGACTCACCTCTGGCACCATTAGTTCTCGGCCACCCTTGGCTCACCCAACACAACCCCAGAGTTGACTGGGGTCAGAACTCTATATCCATGTGGAGTAACAAGTGTCTTGAGTCCTGTTTAGTGTCGGCTTGTTCATCTGTGTCTGATTCTGTGTTTCTAGAGGAGGCAGTGGATTTGTCTAACGTGCCCGTTGAATACCTCGACCTGAAGGAGGTGTTCAGTAAGTCCCGTGCTGCTTCTCTTCCTCCGCATCGTCCCTATGACTGTGCAATAGAATTATTGCCAGGTGAGTCTCCGCCTAAGGGTAAGTTATATTCTCTCTCTGTTCCTGAGAGGGAGGCTATGGAGAGATACATCTCTGATTCTCTGACATCTGGATTCATTCGTCCTTCCTCTTCGCCAGCGGGGGCGGGGTTCTTCTTTGTGGGGAAGAAGGACGGATCTCTGCGTCCTTGCATTGATTACCGTGGGTTGAATAACATCACAGTGAAGAATACCTATCCCTTACCGTTGATGTCCTCAGCCTTTGAAAGGTTACAGGGAGCATCTGTGTTCACTAAGTTGGATTTACGTAATGCTTATCATTTGGTTCGCATAAGGAGGGGGGACGAATGGAAAACAGCGTTTAACACCCCCAGAGGGCATTTCGAGTATTTGGTCATGCCTTTCGGGCTATCCAACTCCCCAGCGGTTTTCCAGGCACTCGTCAATGACGTGCTGAGAGATATGATTGATCAGTTCATATATGTTTACCTGGATGACATACTGATTTTTTCTTCTTCTCTCCAGGAACATGGTCAGCACGTCAGACGAGTGCTCCAGAGGTTGTTGGAGAATGGACTTTTTGTCAAGGCGGAGAAATGCATTTTTCATGCACAATCCGTTCCATTCCTAGGTTACATCGTCTCGACTGAAGGTATTCGCATGGATCCTGACAAGATTAAGGCTGTGGTGGAGTGGCCAAGCCCAGATTCCCGTAAGGCCCTACAGAGGTTTCTGGGATTCGCCAATTTCTACCGGCGTTTTGTTCGCAACTTTAGCCAGATAGTCGCTTCCCTTACCGCCTTAACCTCCCCCAGAGTGACGTTCAGGTGGACCGATACAGCCGAGGCTGCATTCGTCAAACTCAAGAGCCGCTTTGTTTCGGCCCCCATCCTCATAGCTCCCGATCCCTCGCGTCAGTTCGTGGTGGAGGTGGACGCTTCAGAGGTGGGGGTAGGTGCGGTACTTTCCCAACGTGCCGCTTCTGACAACAAGATGCACCCTTGCGCGTTCCTTTCCCATCGGTTATCACCTGCGGAACGCAACTACGACATTGGCAACAGAGAGTTGTTGGCAGTAAAGTTAGCACTGGAGGAGTGGCGCCATTGGTTAGAGGGTTCGGGGGTACCTTTTATAGTTTGGACCGATCACAAGAATTTGGAATATATCAGAACAGCCAAGAGACTCAACTCCAGGCAGGCGCGGTGGGCACTCTTTTTCGGACGTTTTGACTTCTCTCTCTCGTATCGCCCGGGTTCCAAGAACGTCAAACCCGATTCCCTTTCTCGCATTTTTGACCATTCCGAACGCCCATCCACTCCCGAGTGCATCCTACCCAGGACCCTAGTGGTCTCCACACTTATATGGGAGGTTGAATCGAGGGTCAGAACGGCCTTAGAAGGGGTAACGCCTCCGCCCGGTTGTCCGCCTAATCGGTTGTTTGTACCGGAGGGGTGTCGGTCCGATGTTATTCGGTGGGGGCATTGCTCCAACGTAGCGTGTCATCCAGGAGTCAGCCGTACTAGCTTTTTAGTGAAGCAACGCTTTTGGTGGCCGCTGATGGCTCGTGACATTCACAGTTTTGTCTTGGCTTGCTCGGTTTGTGCCACTGGGAAGAGTTCTAATCGACCCCCAGATGGGTTACTCCAACCGCTGTCGGTCCCTTCGAGACCCTGGTCCCACATCGCGCTAGATTTTGTTACCGGTCTCCCGCCCTCCCAGGGCAGGACGGTTGTTTTGACCGTGGTGGACCGGTTCTCGAAGGCGGCTCATTTTATTCCCTTGCCTAAATTACCATCTGCCAAGGAAACAGCGGTAACGGTCGTGGATCATGTCTTTCGCTTACATGGCCTGCCGATGGACGTAGTTTCTGACCGGGGGCCCCAATTTGTGTCCAAGTTTTGGCAGGAGTTTTGTAGGTTACTGGGAGCGAGTGTCAGTCTTTCTTCAGGGTTTCATCCCCAGAGCAACGGTCAAACGGAGAGGGCCAACCAAGATTTGGAGAGAGTGTTGCGATGTTTGGTTTCTAAGAACCCCTCTTCCTGGAGTCAACAACTCTCTATGGTTGAGTACGCTCACAATTCGTTGCCAGTGGCAGCCACGGGTCTCTCTCCGTTTGAGTGTAGTTTAGGTTACCAGCCACCTATCTTTCCCAGTACAGAGTCCGAGGTCACTGTTCCCTCCGCTCACGCTTTCATCCAGAGGTGCCATCACGCATGGAGCAGAGCCCGTGAGACTCTCCTCCGGGTGGGGGCGCGCACCAAGGCTAAGGCCGATCGCCACCGGTCGAAGCCTCCGGTATACGTCGTTGGACAAAGAGTGTGGCTTTCTACGAGGAACATTCCACTCCGATCCGTTTCTAACAAGCTTGCCCCCAAATTTATCGGGCCGTTCAAGGTCACCAGGATCATTAGTCCGGTGGCGGTCCGGCTCAAGCTTCCTCCGGCGTATAGGAGAATTCATCCTACCTTCCATGTGTCCAAGATAAAACCGGTGTTTCAGGCACGCATTAACCCGCCGGTCCCGGTTCCCCCGCCGCCACGACTTGTTGATGGGGAGACCACCTTTTCTGTCAATCGGATTTTGAACTCGAGAAGGAGGGGACGCGGATTCCAGTACCTGGTAGACTGGGAGGGTTACGGTCCGGAGGAGAGAAGTTGGGTACCCGCTAGGGACATTCTGGATCACTCCCTTATCGATGATTTCAATCGACAGGTAAATTTGCCTGGGAACGCCAAGAGGCGTTCCTAGGGGGGGGGGTATTGTCACGGTTCATGAATCCACTGCCTCACTCTCTCTTTTCTCTCTCTATTTCGCTCTCTCTCTCTCTCTCTCTCTCTCTCTCTCTCTCTCTCTCGTGTTTGTGTGGGCGTGGTTCCCAATCTTGGCCTGATTGTCTGCGCCAGCTGGAATTAATTATCTTCCCCTTTATATGTTCTGTAACCTGTGTTTCTTGTTGTCAGATCGTTGTTTCTTCCCTGAGGTTGTGTCGTGTGTCAGTGCTCATTCTCTCGCCGCCCTTGTGTGGATTATCTGCTGTGCTCCTTCCTACCCAGCCGGACACACTCCCTTGGATTTCTCAGCACGCTATCATCAGAGGATGCGCCCTAGGCCCTGGGTTGGATTACGTCTGAGTATATTCTGTCTGTCCTGTTGATGTTGTAAACTGTTTCATTAAACCATCGTTGCTTGCATCTTGCATCCGCCTCTGTATTGTGACACCGGGGGCCCCACGGGTGCACATTTTGGGTTTTGCCCTAGCACTACACAGCTGATTCAAATAACCAACTCATCATCAAGCTTTGATTATTTGAATCAGCTGTGTAGTGCTAGGGCAAAAAAAAAAACGGGAGGGGGGCCTTTGGGAAACCTTGCTCTGAAGAATGAACGTGTCCAGATCCTCAAAAAGTTATACAGATACACCATTGAGAGCATCTTGACTGGCTGCATCACCACTTGGTACGGCAACTGAAAGGCACCCAACTGCAAGGCGCTACAGAGGGTGGTGAGTAAGGCCCTGTACATCACTGGGGGCGAGCTGCCATCCAGGACCTCTATTCCAGGTGTTGTCAGAGGAAGGCCCAAAAATGTTTCAAAGATTCCAGCCACCCAAGCCATAGACTGTTCTCTCTGCTATAGTACAGCACAGCAAGCAGTACCAATGCACCAAGTCTGGAAACAACAGGACCCTGAACAGCTTCTATTCCCAAACCATAAGTCTGCTAAATAGCTAATCAAATGGATACTCAGACTATCTGCATTGACCCTTTTAGCACTAACTCTCTTGCACTCTACGCACACACACTGGACTCTACCCACACACTCATACATACTGTACCTACACCCCAACACACACATACACTACATAATTACAGCCTGAATTTAAAATACAGTAGATTCAATTTAGATGTTTTGTTACTGGCCTACACACAATACCCTATAATGTCAAAGTGGAATTATGTTTTTCTAAATGTTTACAAATTAATAAAAAATGAAAAGCTGAAATGTCTTGAGTCAATAAGTATTCAACCACTTTGTTACTGGTAAGCCTAAATAAATTCTGGAGTAAAAATGTGCTTAAGAAGTCACATAATAAGTTGCATGGACTCATTCTGTGTTCAATAATAGTGTTTAACATGATTTTTTATGACTACCACATCTCTGTACCCACACATACAATTATCTGTAAGGTCCCTCAGTCGAGAAGTGCATTTCAAACACAGATTCAACCACAAAGACCTGGGAGGTTTTCCAATGCCTTGCAAAGAAGGGCACCTATTGGTAGATGTGTAAAGATTTTTTAAAAGCAGACATGGAATATCCCTTTGAGCATGGTGAAGTTATTAACTACACATTGGATGGTGTATCAATACACCCAGTCACAAAGATACAGGCGTCCTTCCTAACTGAGTTAATGGAAAGGAAGGAAACTGCTCAGGGATTCACCATGAGGCCAAAGCAGACGTTAAAACAGTAAAAGTTGAATGGCTGTGATAGCAGAAAACTGAGGATGAATCAACAACATTGTAGTTACTCCACAATACTAACCTAATTGACAGAGTGAAAAGAAGGAAGTCTGTACATCAGAGGAGGCTGGTGGGAGGAGCTAAAAGAGGACGGGCTCATTGTAATGTCTAGAATTGAATAAATGGAACGGAGGCAAACATGTGGTTTCCATTTGTTTGATGTGTTGGATACCGTTTCATCAATTCCATTCCAGTCTTTATGATGAGCCCATCCTCCTTTAGCTCCTCCCAACAGCCTCCTCTGATGTACATAATAAAAATATTACAAAACATGCATCCTGTTTGCAACAAGGCACTAAACTAATACTGACAAAAATGTTGCAAAGCAATTCACTTTTTGTCCTGAATACAAAGTGCTGTGTTTGGGGCAAATCCAATAGAACACATTACTGAGTACCACTCTCCTTATTTTCAAGCATAGTGGTGGCTGCATCATGTCATGGGTCTGCTTGTAATCATTAAGGACAGGGGAGTTTTTCAGGATAAAAAATAAATGGAAAGGAGATAAGCACAGGGAAAATCCTAGAGGAAAACCTGGTTTAGTCTGTTTTCCATCAGACACTGGAAAATTAATTCACTTTTCACTAGGACAATAACCTAAAACACAATGCCAAATCTACACTGAAGTTACTTACCAAGAAGACAGTGAATGTTCCCGAGTGACCGAGTTACAATTTCTAAAAACATGTATTCACTTTGTCATTATGGGGTATTGTATGTAGATGGGTGCTAAGTTTTTTTTTTATCCATTTTGAATTCAGGCTGTAACGCAACAAAATGTAGAATAAGTCAAAGGGTGTGAATAGTTTCTAAAGGCATTGAATAGTCACCTCAACTACCTCGTACCCCTGCACACCGACTCGGTATTGGTACTCCCTGTATATAGTAGCAATGTTATTTTTAATCTTTATTTAAACATTTTATTCACTGTGTATTCATTCCTCGTGTCAGTATTTGTATTTTTATCTTCAACTTTGTTGTTGGAAAAGACCAGTAAGCATTTCACGGTTAGTCTACACCTGTTGTTTACGAAGCATGTGACAAATACAATTTTATTTGACATCAGATATTTTTCAGAGCTGATCTGATAAGTCAACATACAAAAATATCTGAATTAGGCTGCCTGTGTAAATGCCACATCAGTGGTCAGTAAAGATCCCATGGCTCTTATCATAAGAGTAGGGGTGTTAACCCCAGTGTCCTGGCTAAATTCCCAATCTGGCCCTCATACCATCATGGCCACCTAATCATCCCCCCTCCTCTGAAACTATTCCACAGGTTGTTGCCGTAAATGAGAATGTGTTCTCAGTCAACTTACCTGGGAAAATAAGGGTTGAATAACATAACCAAATAGTCTCTTAAACAGCACGTTGCATGTGATCTGTCCCCTTCACTGTTCTGAGCCTGCCTGAACAGCCTCATAGACAGGTGCTTACTCATTCAAACCCCAGAGTTAGAAAAACAGATCAGATGAACTTGCTAAACAACAGGTGAACTTCAACTTGCCACCTTCAACTCATAAACAAGTAACCTCAATTGAATCCTCTGAAAGCAGGCAATCAGAACACTAAGTCCTTTAGACACAACCTCAATCTCAGTCATAAAAGTGAGCCTCAAGTCATCAGAGCATGACTGTCTCATTGTTTTTAAACGCACACAGCATGGATTCATTCAGACTGTTCATTTAGCGCTTGCAAACACATGGAGACCTAATCATGCGCCACGCTGAGCACATATGCAGCACTCACAGTGGATTGTCTTCAGGCATGTATTGGTGAGATGAGATGCAATATGGTCTAGCGGTTGAGAAATGCTCATAAACTCATGAATTGCCAGACAGCGATGTGCTCTGGGACAGGAGTTCCCTGCACTCCATGAAACATCTCTTCTCCATTTAACTGAGGTTTGAATGATTCTGCAAATCAGAATAGATCATACCAGAGGTATGCATATCCCGCTATTTGTTTATTTTAAATGTGTAACTTTGAGGGTATTATAGGACAGTGGCAAGTCTAATCTCCACTAAGCTCTAGTGGAGATTAGACTTTCCACTGTCCTATAAAAGAGTCATCCAGCTCGGGCGATATGGACAAAAAATCCATATTGCGATAAATTGCCTGAATTAATGCAATAACAATAATTTAATTATCCTTTAAACTACTACTAGTTTGATGGTTGTAGCCATCAATTGTCCCATTAACAATCACCCATATTAGCAATCTTATTTCATTTCAAATTTCATATTTCTCTAGTATAGGCTACTTGTCGTAATGAACAATATCAGCAAAATGCCTGTGATAAGTGATCAGTGCTGTAGGTGTGGAAAGTCCCTATTCTAATTCCTATTCTCTACTGAGTCAAAGTTTTTGAGCAACATGAAAAAATGAGCACATACAAAATGCATGAGTAGGCCTATCTGTCTGCTGGGCCAACACAGTGATATTGTTCCTTATGGAACTTGAGTGACTCTTTCACGTGCCTCATGCAGCTCATGGTAACAACTTTGAGAGATGAATACCAATAGAGGAGATCATGTCTTGTGTTTTTTATGTCCTGCCACTTCATTAAACTTACCCATTGGCAAAATATGTACATGCTTGTGATGTGAGAAAAGTCATTTGATTGGGTGATATCAAGCAGATTTGTGGAACTTTCTTAGAACTGGAATGATGCATGCCATTGTGTACTGTGTTCTGTCATATTGTCAATGCTATTGAAATATACTGTATATTATATTCAGTATACCAGTAGGCATTTTTGTCACCATACCAACTGAGCAGCAAACATTTTGCTCACATGCAGTCTTGGTTGTGATCTTTGTGTTGTACTGATAATGGGTGTCATGAATCATGTAATAACTTTATTCAATTTCAGATATGTCTTCAACATTATACAGAATTAACCTAAAATCAATACAGATGTAAAGGAGAAGATTTTTTGTTTTTTTTAACAACCAAATCTCAATTTTTTTAATGTAAATGATGGGTTATTAGCGTCCAGACAACCTTTTTATGATTTCACGTGTTAGAGAAACTTACCCCAAACAGCAAATAACTTCCTCATCTGTGTTGTGTAGTATGGGGGCCCCCAAAAAAACATGAACAAAGGCTCCAGAAACAACCAAATACATCTTTTTAGAAAAACCAAAGCTCTCAGTATAGTGACGCAGCTCTTTAGATGTTCTACACAATAAATTGTGTTATTCTGAACATTTATTCCGCAATGTTATATTCCCCTTTGCGTGACTCGGGCAGTTTCCCCTAACCAGGTGTTCCATTCTCCATGTAGCCTGCTGCTACAGGTAATTGCCAAGAAAACACCAACATAAAGCATTTTAATAGCACGTTGGAACACCACAAACGACAAAAACAGCTTCAATGTGCCTTGGCATAGATTCTACAAGGGCCTGAAACTTCCTGTGTGTAAGCACCCCATGCTTTCAGTATACTTAGTATCCATCATTTATTCAAGTGGTACCTTTATTTTGGCGGTTACCTGTAAAATGGACGGAGAGGTATCGCTCGTCACAAAAAAAAATGATATATAATGTTGCGGATAAAGTTCGGAATGGCACATATGTAAAACAACTAAAGACCTGCATCATTATACTGACAAAAAAGGACACATTTGTTTTTGGAGCCTTTGTTCGTGTTTTTCAGGGCCCCTATACTACACAACGAGGATGAGAAGAGATTTGCTGTTTGGGGCAAGTTTCTAAAAAACATGTGAAATCACACAAAAGGTGTCTGGACCCTTCTATAACATGACATTTGGATCAAAAATATAGATTTGGTTGTAAAAAAACTACTTCTCCTTTAATCTGTACAGAATGTACAGATTTAAATCTGTATTGACAGGTGTTTTATCAAATGAATGCTACTTTGCCCAAAGCACATTCAGAAGCTGCTGCGTCTTTTGGAATCTTCAGGAAGTGAACAGGGAAATGATGAAGAAACACATCACATGTCCAGGTAATGTTTTACATTAAAGTACAAAATTGATGTAATGACAAAGCACAGGGCTCTCAAAAAGACCTGCCCAGTTTCATTGTTTTGATCTGAGCAGATTTCCCCTCTCTCTGATTTGAAGAGAAATTCATCCTCCTAACACCTTACCCGGTGGGATGGTAAACCCAGGTGGCAGTTGAATGGTCGTCTGTTGTTGTTGGGGGGGTCTGACAATCAGCTGGGGGGCAACAATCCTTTGAGCTGCTTGGACTCCCAGTTGAAGCAGAGGCTGTGTAGCTGTGGCCACAGACGGTGACGCTGGCCTTACCATTCCAACCGTTGTAGTGACAGTTTGTCCAACAACATTGACAGCAGGCTTTGCCATGACAAGACTTGCAGTAGAAGTCGCTGCTAGGTTGAAAACAGCAGAGGGAGAGGAAACAGAGCTTATTACGGAATTGACAACACCTAACGGACTGGACATTACTATTTTGGACTGCACGGGAGCGTCCGACTTCGCTTCAGAACCCTCTTTTTTGTGGTTCACTTGCGAAGCTGCTGCAGATGTGATCGGTCCTATCGCGCCTTGTTTAACCAAGGCCGAGACGGTAGTGCCATTTCCATTCTGCGCGATGCTCGCTACAATGTGACTTGGTAGTCTTTGCAAAGCAATAGTAGGAGTCCCCTTATCCAGGGGAATCGCTGATTGAGTTGAGGAAATGCTGGAGCTAGATAAAGTGAAATTCGTCGTATTTACACAAGATGTAACGTCAACGGTCCGACTTGAGTTTGCTGCACTTGCACTGCTAGACACAGTGCCAACGTTATTAATCAACGCATCAGTTCCTGCCGCAGGGGGATTATTCCTTGACGTTGCCGCTCCTCCGGTACCGTTCAAACTCTGTATTCCCGCCGATGCACTCCGTAACGATGCAGTTATGCGTTTTCTTGGATGATCGACACTGTCTGTTGATGTCTGACCTGAAGCCAGAGTGGAACCTCGGCTGGTGGTGGTGCTGCTGATGATGCTGCTGTTGTTGACAAGCGGAGAAGTTGCTACACCACCAGATGCAGGTACTGTTGTGATAGATGATGTTCCATGCGATTGCAAACCGCTCTTGGTAGCGTTTACCCCGGTCCCTGAAGTGGTGGAAGCTTCCTCAAAGGACGGAATAGAACTCAGCGAAGAAGATGTAACAGTTTTCTCTGAGCTAATTTCGTTAGAGTTCATCTCCTGGTGCATCCCAGCTTCATGTTGTCCTTGTTGTTGTTGCTGCTGCTGTACTAGTGTAGTAACGTTACCCACTTGGGCTGGTAGCGTTTTCCCTAAGTGATGGTTTGCAGTGACTGTAGACCCAGCACCTCTGTTTTCAGACTGAGTATTTGCAGGGTTGCTTCGTCCAACAAGTTGTGACTCCAAAGAGCCCACTAAATCGCTCACAGCTTTTTCATCCACCTCAGAAAATAGCATATCTTCCAGTGGGTCGGAGGTGCCCGCCATCTTTGATCATAGATCGCTGTCTAAAAATTGTAAATTAATGAAATGCGCATGCGTGTTACTAGGCATTGTGGGAATTAATCTGACGTCAAAGCGATAATATTGATGTTTTTTTTCTAATTTCATTGATTAATAAATGTATTACAAAACATAATAGTGTAGTAAGGAAATTGTTTAGCAGGTTACATTTCAGCACGTAATAAAGTGGGAGTTCTCACATAAACTCAGAAACCTCACATTTTATTATGGCACTGAAAATAGGCTTTAGTCTGGGCGGTCTTTTTTATTTTTTTATTTCACCTTTATTTAACCAGGTAGGCCAGTTGAGAACAAGTTCTTATTTACAACTGCGACCTGGCCAAGATAAAGCAAAGCAGTGCAACACAAACAACAACACAGAGTTACACATGGAATAAACAAGCGTACAGTCAATAACATATGTGTGCAAATGAGGTAAGATTAGGGAGGTAATGCAATAAATAGGCCGTAGAGGCGAAGTAATTACAATTTAGCAATTAACACTGGAGTGATAGGTGTGCAGAAGATGAATGTGCATGTCGAGATACTGGGGTGCAAAGGAGCAAAAAATTATAATACTATGGGGATGAGGATGTTGGATAGGCTGTACAGGTGCAATGATCTGTGAGCTGCTCTGACAGCTGATGCTTAAAGTTAATGAGGGAGAAATGCGTCTCCAGCTTCAGTGATTCGTTCCAGTCATTGGCAGCAGAGAACTGGAAGGAAGGACGACCAAAGAAGGAATTGGCTTTGGGCGTGACCAGTGAGATATGCCTGCTGGAGCGCGTTCTACGGGTGGGTGTTGTTATCGTGATCAGTGAGCTGAGATAAGGCGGAGCTTTACCTAGCAAAGACTTATAGATGACCTGGAGCCAGTGGGTCTGGCGACCAATATGTAGCGAGGGCCAGCCGACTAGAGCATACAGGCCGCAGCGGTGGGTGTTATAAGGGGCTTTGGTGACAAAACGGATTGCACTGTGATAGACTGCATCCAGTTTGCTGAGTAGAGTATTGGAACCTATTTTGTAAATGACATCGCCCGAAGTCAAGGATCGGTAGGATAGTCAGTTTTACGAGGGTATGTTTGGCAGCATGAGTGAAGGATGCTTTGTTACGAAATAGGAAGCCGATTCTAGATTTAATTTTGGATTGGAGATGCTTAATGTGAGTCTGGAAGGAGAATTTACAGTCTAACTAGACACCTAGGTATTTGTAGTTGTCCACATATTCTAAGTCAGAACCGTCCAGAGTAGTGATGCTGGACGGGCGGGCAGGTGCGGGCAGCGATCGGTTGAAGAGCATGCATTTAGTTTTACTGGCATTTAAGAGCAGTTGGAGGCCACAGAAGGAGAGTTGTATGGCATTGAAGCTCGTCTGGAGGTTAGCTAACACAGTGTCCAAAGAAGGGCCAGAAGTATGCAGAATGGTGTTGTCTTCGTAGAGGTGGATCAGAGAATCACTAGCAGCAAGAGCGACATCATTGATGTAGAGTTGGCCCGAGAATTGAGAAAATAATTGGCACGAGAATTGAACCCTGTGGCACACCCATAGAGACTGCCAGAGGTCCGGACAACAGGCCCTCTGATTTGACACATTGAACTCTGTCTGAGAAATAGTTGGTGAACCAGGCGAGGCAGTCATTTAAGGAACCAAGGCTGTTGAGTCTGCCGATAAGAATGTGGTGATTGGCAGTCAAAAGCCTTGGCCAGGTCGATGAATACGGCTGCACAGTATTGTCTTTTATTGATGGCGGTTATGATATCGTTTAGGACCTTGAGCTTGGCTGAGGTGCACCCATGACTAGCTCGGAAACCAGATTGCATAGCGGAGAAGGTACGGTGGAATTCAAAATGGTTGGTGATCTGTTTGTTAACTTGGCTTTTGAAGACCTTAGAAAGGCAGGGTAGGTCTGTAGCAGTTTGGGTCTAGAGTTTGAAGAGGGGGATGACCGCAGCAGCTTTCCAATCTTTGGGGATCTCAGACGATACGAAAGAGAGGTTGAACAGGCTAGTAATAGGGCTGCAACAATTTCGGCAGATACTTTTAGAAAGAGAGGGTCCAGATTGTCTAGCCCAGCTGATTTGTAGTGGTCCAGATTTTGCAACTCTTTCAGAACATCAGCTATCTGGATTTGGGTGAAGGAGAAATGGGGGAGGCTTGGGCAAGTTGCTGTGGGGGGTGCAGGGCTGTTGACCGGGGTAGGGTTAGCCAGGTGGAAAGCATGGCCAGCCGTCGAAAAACGCTTATTGAAATTCTCAATTATCGTGGATTTATCGGTGGTGACAGTGTTTCCTAGCCTCAGTGCAGTGGGCAGCTGGGAGGAGGTGCTCTTATTCTCCATGGACTTTACATCAAATATAGAGTAGCATATGGTCCCTAGGACATATTCTATTTGTTGTCAAAGAGATTTTATTTTGCCACTTGCCACAGACACGACTGGAAATATTTAGTAGACCAAATAATTTAATGTGTCAATGATCTCTTCCATCAACATGTCAAGGTTTGTTGCTGCGGCTAGCTGTGGCTGGAACTGCTGGAAGGACATTTTGCGAGATGAAGAAGATTGCAACTACACCCTAGTCTTTAATGCAGATTACAGTAGAATAAATTATACATTGTGGAAATTGCTTAATTAAACAAACGTTGTCTTTTTTATGTATTTTTGTGCATAAGGGATGGGCGAGAGAGATGGGCAATAAAATATCCAGTGGCAGCAATGAAAAATGTACATAAACTCTAGTTGGCAGTCTCAGATCTAGGATCAGTTTCCCTCTCCCAATCCCAGAAAGTATTCAGTAGGGCGAGAAACACAAAACTAATTTTAGACCAGTAATCTTAGAAAGGTAGCATGATCCCGTGAAAACTCGCGATATTTACGGTTTACAGAGACGATTTCCCACCATTCTATGCGGTGAGGCAAGGCATCATATGAAAACGGCCATGTCGTGGTGCTAGCAAGTTGGTGGAAGAACGAACGGGCAATATTCTTTGTTAGAATTGTACAAACAGTACTAAATAAAGTAGCTAGTTACTTGCCATATACTTTTGTAATATATATTTATTTTCCACACTCAAAGAAAAAGGAAGACGGTATGAGTGGAGGGACGCCCTACATCGGGAGTAAAATTAGCCTAATCTCGAAGGCCGAGATTCGTTATGAAGGAATTTTATACACAATTGACACCGAAAATTCGACTGTTGCTCTCGCCAAAGGTAAGTTAAAACGTATACCTTGTAAAAAAATAAGTCGATAAATTGAAAACACCTCACTTTTTTACTAGTAATGGGGTGCAGGCATTTAGTCTGTCACTGTCAAATTTTTCACAATGCTAGTTAGCATAGGTAGTAGTTAGCTTTGTCGAATGCTTAATAATGCTTGTAGCAGGCTAGTTTAAGTTAGCAGAGCTAATTTAGCTAGCCCGTTTCACTGCAAATGCCCTGGCCTGTTTCATTCATACTTTGTTGTTGCATTAGTTAGTTGACCGGGTTTTCGTTTCAGCTCACTTGCATGATTAGTTAGCTAACGTTAGCGGTTAATGTGGTGATGGGAAATCAGATCCTGCACGGTGTTTCATTTTGTTATTACTAGACTATACAATGAATAGCGGATTATCTGTCAGACAATCAATGATAGTGACTGTTGTAATCTATCTCTGTCTGGTATTTGTTTATCCAAACAGTCCGCTCCTTTGGCACTGAGGACCGCCCTACTGACAGGCCAATTCCACCACGAGATGAAGTCTTCGAGTACATCATCTTCAGAGGGAGTGATATCAAGGACCTGACTGTTTGCGAGCCACCGAAAGCCACCAGCTCCCTACCTCAGGACCCTGCCATTGTTCAAGTAAGCAGGCCATTGCTCTAGTCAATGATGATTCATTTGTAAATGTATTTTCTTTTTATGTATTTAATAGTTCTGTATGTGGTTGTTTAACATGTTGTTTTACTTCCCCAGTCCTCTATTGGATCCACCAATGCTCCACCCCCATCATTCCAGTCTGTGGGCTCATATGCACCCTTTAGCAGCAGGGCTCCTGTCCCCCCTTACAGCCAGTTTAACCCAAGCCCCCTGGTGTCCCAGCAGTTTGGAGTTGTTGGTGGAGGTTGGTACATTCATCTTGTTGATTCGCCATTCTATCATCTCTGAGATGTCTGAAATGAAGAATGATCTTGAAAGCTCTTGTATTGTCAGTGTGTAATGCAATGCTGTTGGAACTAGTACTTTTTTTCCTTTAGCATATCTGCCTCTCAATATTATACAATTTTATGTGGTATGCTGCATGTAGATAACATCAGTGGAGCACTGCACTTCTTGCATTATTATAATCACATCCCTGCCTAGCCTTTGATCACTCAGTTCCAGTACAGTACACAAGTAATTGGATGATGGTGTCTTCTGTATGGGGGAGTTTTGTTAAGAACCCCAACGCTCGATCTGAACTTTAGCACGCATCACTTGCGGTACAGTTTTAGAAGCATAAGGGTCTTATCTTTCATATCAGAGAGAAATTATTAAAGAAAAGGTTACATTTATAGGGTTAATGCTCCCATACGGCCATATCTCCATGTTACAGCGTGTGTTTACGGAAGACGGAGGAACCACCTGTGCAAATTAGCTATCTAGCATGCTCCAAACACCTGTGTGTAACTGAAGAAGGCTTCCAGAAACGTGTCACTGAAAAATGCTGTTGGCTTCAACTGTGATAAAGCTGGTTAAAACAGTATACTGTAAGTGTATATTTTGCAGTTGTGAAATTATTTTCAAAGTGAGGGGCTTTATGTTTCTAGAACCGTATCGCAGTTTAGAATATATTCATGTTTAAATTGAGTGTTTGGGGCTCCCGAGTGGCGCAGCGGTATAAGGCATTGCATGCAGTAGTGCTAGAGGCGTTACTACAGTCACGGCTTCATATCCCGGACTGTGCCACAACCGGCCGTGGTCAGGAGTCCCATAGGACGGCGCACAATTGGCCCAGCGTCGTCAGGTTAAGGGAGGGTTTGGCCGGTGGGGCTTTACTTGGCTCATCGCGCTCTAGCGACTCCTTGTGGCTGGCCAGGTGCCTACGGGCTGACTCCATATGCCAGTTGAACTGTTTCCTCTGACACATTGGTGCGGCTGGCTTCCAGGTTAAGCTGGCAGGTGTTAAGGAGCGCGGTTAAGTTGGTTGGTACACGTTTTGGAGGATGCATGTCTCCACCTTCGTCTCTCCCGAGCCCGTTGGGGAGCTGCAGCGATGAGCCAAGATCGAATAATTAGGGAGTAAAAAAAGGTCAAATACAAACTAAAAATGTTTTGTATATGTATATGTTGGCTGCTGGAGCCAGTCTTCCTTTGAATATATCATATAAGGTCATTGGACCTTATAGGAGTAATGGTAGGCTCCTTAAGAGTACATCTTGGGCTAACCCCTGCCTTGTCCTCTAGGTCGGACCAGTCCCCAGCTGGACCCTCTGAGGAAGAGCCCTTCCCTGGAGCAGGCAGTGCAGACTTCCCCCACCACTGCCCCTGCACCAGTGGGACAAAGGAGCCCAGCTGGCCCACCAGCCAGGCCCATCACTACCCCGGGCAACCAGAAGCCTCCAGACATCCTGGAACAGAGGAGGGGTGAGGCTGGCAGGGAGGCTGTAGCCAGGCTTGGCCTGAATGTCTACAATACACTGCTGTCACACAGACTAGTCTATATTGCCTGTTTAAAACAATTGCTTGATCAGCTAGCTCTAAGTGAAGCACCTGGCCATATGGCTTTCTAGTTTAGAATATTGTTGTACTTGACTGATATGCCAAAATAATTGTGAGTTTGGTCCTTTATTTTGTACTGTTTAGGCCCTGAGGTTCAGAAAATACCCAGACCAGATTCTGAGCAAGGTGGTGGCGACAACCGGAATAACCGTCAATGTGGTGAGTTGGTTCTCATGAAATACCAGTGTACTTGTTAACCTGTTAAAACTCTCGCCCTAGCTTCTGTTGTATACTGCCTTACTGGTATTAATGTGTCCATGTTTTTCTGTCAAGATAAGATCTACATGGATTCAAATAAACAATCATCTAAACGCTGCTTTGTTATTATTGTCGGACTCTGGTGTCCTGTCTTCCCAGCTGGTGGTCCTCCCCCTCAGCGCCGTGGTCGTGGAGGTGGTCACCGTGGAAGAGGCCGCTTCAACCCACACAGGGACGGTCCCATGAAATTTGATCAAGACTTTGACTTTGAGACTGCCAACGCTCAGTTCAACAAGGAGGAGATTGAAAAAGAGTTTCAGAACAAACTCAAACTGAAAGGTACTATTTGTAATTATTATAGCATGTTCCATGCAGCAGTTATGTCATGGCCTAGCCTGGGTTCCTACCTGAAATCCCAGTCTGCCACTGTTGATTTGGAACTTGTCGATATTTTGTGTACTCTTTTTATCCTCTTAGCTTAATCCAAATTTATGAAGAAAATTGTTTACCCCCTTTTAATTGTCCAACATAGACGACAAGCCTGATAAACCAGAGAAGGCTTTTAATGGAAATGAGAAGGCAGATTCTGGAGTGGAGACCCAGAACAGTGAATGCAATGTTGAGGAAGAGGAACCTGTAGTGGCCAACGTTTACTACGACAAGACTAAGTCCTTCTTTGACAACATCTCTTCTGATGATACAAGGCATGTCCCTTTTGCTCTCTTAACCAATTTTTGTATTTTTATTTATGTGCTTTGTGGTATTGATAGTCTCATACTAATGGAAATCCAAAGCATGTCGGTAGGTTAGTCTTTGGCATTAAAGGTCTCATTTTGTATTTACAGGAAAGCAGCTGAGCGATCTGGAGGTTCAGGATTCCCAAGGAGGCAGACTTGGGCTGAGGAGAGGAGGATGAATTCGGAGACCTTTGGCATCCCACTGAGGCACAACCGAGGCCGAGGAGGCTTCAGAGGAAGTCGTGGCGGCATGGGCTTCCGTGGGGGCAGAGGGCGTGCCATGAGCAGAGGTTCCTTTGGACCCCCCCGTGGGGCCCCACCCGGCTTCAGGGGAGGATTCCGAGGAGGCAGCAGAGGTGGCCGGGAGTTCGTTGAATATGAATACAGGGTAAATCATTCCTTACCATTTGGTTTACACCACATTTAAAATCGTTGGTGATTTTATTATTCAAAAGTTAAATGTACATGTGCACACACTTGCAACAAAGGACAAGACAACCCAACATCACACTTATAATGCAAGTAAAGTTCAATATGATGCAAGTCTTTGTCTCCATATTAAAGGCTGGTTGTGTGTTCACAAGTCTAAACATGTTTTGCTTTTTTCCAGAAGGATAACAAAGTGGCCGCGTAGTGCACCAGAGAGACGGATCCACCAAGAATTGTAGCCCTTCATGGTCCAGAAATATTTGTCCAAAATAATGAAGACATACTCTGTAAATTTGCCACCAGCACGGGGGTTGACTGCTTGATTTCAACGGGTGTGAATGCAGCTTCTTTAAAAAAATTATTGGAATATAATGTGCTTTTGAAAATTTGAGCGTGGTTTGATATTATCCAGTAATCAGAGGGATAAGAACTTGTGTAAATACCGTACTCCAGTGTAATTATTCAGTATTTTTGCATCTATTTGAGTTTCTTACTAAAATTGTATTTGATAATGTTCTGTTGTGTAAAGATGTATGCAGAAGCCCGCTGATACTGTGAGTACTTTGATCCCTGAAAATAGCTTTATTTTTTGGATATATCCTGCAATGTACCTTAGGAGCACTAAAATGCTACATAGCCGCCCGGGGTCACAGTTTTTGTTTTTTTATATCCTCCTAGTCTATATCTCAGTAGCCATTTATCCCGTGTTTTGATGTTCTGCTGTACTTTGCCAAGTTTCTTAGTCAGAGAAACTCTTGTTTCGGTGTTCCTGCTAAAAGACTAAAATGTAAATGTTTAAATCATAGGCTCACTTCTTATTTTTTGTAGAGATCCTGCCTTCAAATTAAGGTAGTCAGTTCACACCTTTTAACATAAGCTATTTATACAAGATTGGAGTAGGTCAGACATCCTGAAAACACTTTGGATTATGGAGCATTTTCAGTAATCGGGATCATTCGTTTTATAATCTTACTGAATATTGAAGGAATGTATTTTCTACTGCATCACGCTGTTATTTCTGCCCCAAAGATATTGTGTGGTTGCTACTTAACTTCTAGTTTTAGAAATGCATATGAAATGAATTGATTCAGAGCTGTTGGGAAGTTTTCTCTACCCCCCCCCTAATAATGCCCAGTGTATCCCAACATCTGCTAATGCTGGTCGCCAACTACAGGTCATGTTAGAAAGGACTGCAGTCTTTGTGATTCAGTGATGGCGTGCGCTGCACATATTTGCTCTGGCATATTTTTGTTAAATGTAGTGTTGGTGACTATTGCTCTTTAGTGTAGTCAAGGGAGGCTTTTCTGCAACAATCATGACTGGACTTGGAGCATCAGTCATTAGAAATGTCTGTCTAGCCTTCTCCATCTCCCCAGCGCTTGAATATGAATTGAATTAACGGCCATGTTTTAACTAGCTGCTTAACAAGTGTCTATGGAATTAAGTCATTGTTGACCTCTAAATGTTTGCCCTGCAAGAGAAGATAGCTGGTTCTGACTTAGACTGCTGTGTAAGCAGATTGGTCTTGTCTGCAGTATGGAATGGGACTGGGAGCATTGGGCTACTTATTCTGTTTGTTTCAAAACAATTTGCAATTCAACAAGTGTTACTGATGTATGTTAACATTTTTCTAGCAGACTGTCTTTCTTTACCTGATGGTCTATTGGCATGCTTGCCCTTGTATTGTGTTGTATCTAAAACAACAATCTGGTGTGCTCAACTCTAAACCAAAAGATGCTGGTGTTTTTGTTTTTGTCCCACTAATGCAACTTCAGTGAAAAATTGTCTCATTCGCCAGTTGTATGGACTGCGTAGTAGCCTGGCACAGAAGTGATTATCATACAAGCTTGTCCTGAAAAAAGAAATTGAGAACTGCCCATCTATTCGTTGAAGTGACAAAATATGTTGGAGAGTAAGGGCTGTATAACTTAGGAAAAATCTTCATATTCAGCCATCAGCGATAATATTCTGCACAGCTAGGTTTGGGTATAGATTTATTTTGTTTAAGTCCAACCACTAAATTTACATGAGGTTGAAGGAAACAAATGAAAAAAAGTGAAGTTACTCCAGGCCTTAAAACCAATCTACTAAGCTTCTGGAAGAATTCCTAGTGATCCAATTCCAGCATTTGTAATAAACCGCATCGGTGCTTTAAGCTTGCTATGTTTGTCCCTTTCCCCATGCTTGGGGAAGTCTATTGAGCACGGTCTATTGTCCAGCGCTAGCAGTTTGGAGGATTATCCATCAAATCACACCTCTTCAAGTGATTTATATGGGATATTTTATTTTTACTTATAAGATACAGGGATGTGAACTGGATGTTTAAACCAGTGGAGAATGGGGGTGGATTGTTTCAGATATTCTCACTTTTTGTCAGTATGTTTGGGAGTGCTAGAAGGAGGGTTATGTATTTATCTTTCTCTTAATTGACCTGCGGTATGATGACAATATGTAACATGTACTATTTGAAAACACTACAAAATCAACCTGATTTAGATCATAAAAAAATGTTGGGCAACTAGGCCAATATATCCTATAGTTCATAAATGCAGTTTTACTGAATTGTTGTACAGATTGATAATACAGAGCAATGTATGGCAGCCTTAGCCTTGTAAGAATCACCCTGATCTGTGAGCTTGCGAAATCAGGATGGCTTGTACGAGGCTATGGCAGCCTTGCCTTGTGATTAAACACAAAATAGTGACTCCGAACAAGGATTATACACAGGAGCCTGGGCAGTTGCAATAACCACATCCGTGTAAGGTCCAGAGCTAATTTGAGATTTCAAACAGTGCATATTACCTACATATTGCTGTAACGTTTTGATTACATGAGTTACTCCTACCGACCTCTGGAATAATAAAGCCAGATATTGTTTCTAAATAAAGCAGTTGAACAGCATGGTGTACTTCATGGGCCGCCCTCTGCAGACAAGTTTTTACTCAAGATAAAAAAAAATAAAAAAACAATTGTTCAATAACCATTTCCTTGTTTTTATTATATTGATAGTCAAGAGTTGCCTTCCAAGAATTGTGGACACTGCATGTTCTACACTACTCAGTTCACATATTTTTCAAGATCTTAGGAGAAATGTAATTATTGCCTTCTACCAAACCTTCCATGCTCATAGCATTTGTGTAGGTCCATGTTTTATAATTACTCTTTAGGGCTCTGACTTCAGTTACTATTTGAAATATGTTTATGGTCTTTTATAGAGAAGGGGGAACACGTATATGTAGTTTGGAAATCTATTTGAGTTATATTTTTTATAGACATGCTTCTGTGGAAAGCAATGGGTTGAGTTTTTCTGAAGTTTCAGTAGTTTGTTTACAAACATTAGATTTTGACATGCGCACGGGCCTTTACTGTTTTTTTCACTTCGCTCCCTAGCTACTTCTCGTCCTACTCCTTTCCAAAACAACTGGATAGATGAAAGCGATATAGCGGAAGCTATGTGCCCAAGAACACTAAGGTAACCTGCCTAAACGACTACCGACCCGTAGCACTCACGTCTGTAGCCATGAAGTGCTTCAAAAGGCTGGTCATGGATCACATCAACACCATTAACCCAGAAAACATAGACCCACTCCAATTTGCATAGCGCCCCTACAGATCCACAGATGGCGCAATCTCTATTGCACTCCACACTGCCCTTTCCCACCTAGACAAAAGGAACACCTATGTGAGAATGCTATTCATTGACTACAGCTCAGTGTTCAACACCATAGTGCCCTCAAAGCTCATCAATAAGCTAATGGCCATGGGACTAAACACCTCCCTCTGCAACTGGACTTCCTGACGGGCCGCCCCCAGGTGGTAAGGATAGGTAACAACACATCCGCCACACTGATCCTCAACACGGGCCCCTCAGGGGTGCGTACTCAGTCCCCTCCTGTACTCCCTGTTCACTCATGACTGCATGGCCAGGCATGACGCCAACACATTAAGTTTGCTGATGACACAACAGTGGTAGGCCTGATCACCGACAACGACAAGACAGCCTATAGAGAGGAGGTCAGAGACTTGGCCGTGTGGTGCCAGGACAACAACCTCTCCCTCAATGTGATCAAGACAAAGGAGATGATTGTGGACTACAGGAAAAAGAGAACCGAGCACACCCCATTCTCATCAACTGGGCTGCAGTGGAGCAGGTTGAGAGCTTCAAGTTCCTTGGTGTCCACATCCCCAACAAACTAACATGGTCCAAGCACACCAAGACAGTCGTGAAGAGGACACAACATAACCTACTTCCTGTCAGGAGACTGAAAAGATTTGGCATGGGTCCTCAGATCCTCAAAAGGTTCTACTGCTGAACCATCGAGAGCATCCTGAGTGGTTGCATCACTGCCTGTGTAACAGTATAACTTTAGTACGTCCCCTCGCCCCGACCTCGGGCGCGAACCAGGGACCCTCTGCACACATCAACAACGGTCACCCACGAAGCGTCGTTACCCATCGCTCCACAAAAGCCGCAAAAGCCCTCTGCAAGGGGCAACACTACTTATAGGTTTCAGAGCAAGTGACGTAACTGATTGAAACGCTACTGGCGCGTACCCGCTAACTAGCTAGCCATTTCACATCCGTTACACTTGGTATGGCAACTTCCTGCCATCCAGGACCTCTATACCAGGTGGTGTCAGAGGAAGGCCCTAAAAATTGTCCAAGACTCCAGCCACCCTAGTCATAGACTGTTCTCTATGCTACCGCACTGCAAGCGGTATCGGAGTGCCAAGTCTAGGTCCAAGAGGCTTCTAAACATCTTCAACCCCCAAGCCATAAGACTCCTGAACACCTAATCAAATGGCTACCCAGACTATTTGCATAGCCCCCCCACCCCCTTTAAGCCCCTGATACTCTCGGTTGTTATCATCTATGCATAGTCACTTTAATAACTCTACCTACATGTACATATTACCTCAACTAAACGGTGCCCCCGCGCATTGACTCTGTACCAGTACCCCCTGTATATAGTCTCGCTATTGTTATTTTACTGCTGCTCTTTAATTACTTGTTACTTTTATTACTTATTCTTATTCGTATTTTTTAAAACTGCATTGTTGGTTAGGGGCTCGTAAGTAAGCATTTCACTGTAAGGTCTACACTACACCTGTTGTATTCGGCGCATGTGACTAATACAATTTGATTTGATTTGATCAATTAGCCTATCCACAGGTTAGCAGGATCCTATATCAGGGTAAGGACAAGGGACTATGGATTGAAATTGAACGGGCACATTTTCGACTAAGAAATGAACGAAAATCCGTTTCCACTAGTTACCACAGCCACAAAGTCATGATGGCTATATCGTAAAAAATCATAAAAACAAAATGTTTCTTTTGGGTCATAAAGTTAAGGTTTGGGTTAGGCTTAAAGTTAGTGGTTAAGAAGAGAAATTGTAGAAATGGGCGGGGTTTATGACGTTGTGACTGTGGTAAGGTGACGACCGAAAATCCCAGGCAGTACTAGCAAAGATGGTGGATGTCCTCTAGCTAGCTAATATTAGCCCAGTCGTAGTCACAGCCACTGGCTACCGTTTGTCATTCAATGTAACTCAAAATGTCTGTCGCTTTTGTACCGAAAAGACATAGAGGAAAAGCTCAGATCAACCAAGAAACCATCCAAAGAGTAAGTAACGTTAGCTATCAGTTTAGTTATGTTAATCTGTGTAGCATTTAGCTAGAATGTTTACAACTGTGTCTAGCTCATTAGCTAGCTGTACAGTTGGTTTGTTATTTGGCCTACATTCTATCATAAAAGGTGGTAGCTTCAGGTAAACAAGTTGCCAGCTGCGTTAACAGTTTTTCATATTTTCCAACTTTCAGTTGCTGGACGAAAATGACCAGCTGGTAAGGTGCATCACAGAGTACATGCAAAAAGGACGAGCAATGGAATGTGTACAGTAAGTTCAACTTCATCCATATCTATGTGTTATTTCCCCTAGAGTTGGTGATGTCAACCCTTCTCCTGGAGCTATTGGGTTTGCAGGTTTTTAACCAGCTCTATACGAACACACCTGATTCAGAGTGGTGCAGCGTTCTAAGGCACTGCATCTCAGTGCAAGATGTGTCTCTACAGTCCCTGGTTCGAATCCAGGCTGTATCACATCCAGCCGTGATTTAGAGTACCATAGGGCGGTGTACAATTGGCCCAGCATTGTCTGGGGTAGGCCGTCATTGTAAATAAGAATTTGTTCTTAACAGACTTGCTACTTGCTGTTATCTATGCATAGTTACTTTAACCCTACCAACATGCACATTGACTCAGTATCAGTACATATTGCCTCATTTATTTTTTACTTTAAGTAAATATTTTACTAACCCTTTCTTAACTGCATTGTTGGTTAAGGGCTTGTAAGTAAGCATCTCACAGTAAGGTGTATTGTATTCAGTGCATGTGACAAATACAATTTGAAGTTCCTGATGAGTAAATAATTATGGTATAGGGTGCTGAGGAATAGGGTTGGCCTCCCTGCCGTGTTTTAACTACCATACTGTAAACAACTTTTCTCCACCAGATATCAACAGATCTTGCACCGCAACATTGTTTACCTGGGAACCATAGCAGACGCCAGCCAAACTTGGCTCCAACCACAAACGTATGTTTTGTCCATCAATGAAAATGCAATCAGCTACATTCATTGCTTGACCGTTGTTTCTCTTCTTTGTCAATGTTAACCAGTGACGGGTTGCAAATTGACTCATATTCCAATTTTCAGATCCCCACCAATGGAGAGGCACCAACATTGACAGCCCAGATTGGACATAAAGCTTACATACATAATGGGCAATTTCCTCAATTGATTCACATCTTTCATTTTATTGAAAATAAAGTTGGCTATTTTTTCCTGACCTACTGCTGTAAAGTAACACAAGGTGCATTTAATAGAGTTCGGGCATATTGAGCTTTCGCAGAATATCATCATCATTACTCCCAACAGGTCAGTTCGTGAGCAAGTCACCACCGGCATTGGGTCCCAGAATTGTTAAGTTTGAAATACACTACTAGGGGTAGCCTTGGACAATGGCTATTATATTACTGAACTTCAACCCAAGGTTAAAGATGTTACAGCCAAGTTCTGACTTCGAGCCTGCTAGTTGACACCACTAGAGGAAGCTAGAAAACTAGATGTACAACAGCCTACTAGGCAGCCTGTCACCCCTCAAATAAAAGGATCATACAGTAATTTGTGATGGCATGAAGTCATAGAAAATACCAACATATTCAATTGCTAGTCATTTTTATTCATTTTTGTTGCATTGCTGGTACACTTGGGAAGATTCAGTTGCCAGCTCAAGAGAACAATAAGCAACATAAGCCAAGCAGTCCCCCTTCATATCTTCTGTCAGGGAAACTTTTTTTGTAGATGCCACTAGTAAACCATTTTGACACAGCTAAAAAATACTAACGGTTCCAGTCCAAGGTCTTTAAAGATGTAAAAAAAAAAAAAAAAGGCAGCAAAAGTTTGGGAAATAACACAGACAATGCAACAAACCCTATATTTTGATTGTGCAAAGCACAGAACTATAAAATGATATTTATACAGCAAACAAATCTCTGTAAACATGGTATGTTAGTTTTCAGAAAACATGGTGTCATGTCATAAATACAGGCAACATTGGCATCCGATAACATCACAAAAAGTTAACATTCTGGGCCTTTAAATACAGCCCGTAGCCATAGAAACTGAAGAAACATGGGCAAAAAAATACCCTACACAATGTTTTAGTGTTTATAATGGCATATTTGGTAACCTTTATAGATATGGTTTAGTTAAACTCTGAACTAAAGAAATGAATGTGCCTTCACATCTTGGGGGGGGGGGGGGGGGATTGTGTTATGTAACATGTTATACTAACATATACAGTAATTGTAGAACATGTAAGAAAATACAAAAATAAGATTAATACTGTCAATATTTGTACAAGAAAATATTGTATTTTAAAGGAACAAACATTAGGTTTGAGTTAGTGTCATTCTGAAGTGAACTGCCAGTCAGGGAAAGAAAAGGAAATTAATGTTTTTTTTGATCATAAAGACTTTCCCTAATGCTCTAGGGCTCGTAACTTTATTAATGATCAATATAATAAACGGACTTATTATCTCTTCAGCACCATTTATCTTCTGAACAACGCTTTGGTTGGAAAATAATATTATGCAAGTGCTATTAATACCAACATGGCACAGTTACTGCTATATATTTTTTACTCTGTCAGTCGTTGAAAAAGTAGTATTTTTTTTTCAATTACACCTCTGCAATGATTATAATATTTATGCTGAGCCTGCTCAAAGCCTCTTAATAAAAAGAAGTAAATTATTATTTATATTTCAACTTCAGTAATTTACAAGCTATGGAACAGTAGATGTTAGCTGTAGTCTGAGTCATCTTACATGAGATTTGGCAGTTACAGCTATGTAGACAGTATAGAATTATGGGGAAAACTGGAGTGTCTCATTTAGAGCCCACCCACTAAAATCTTATCCCTTACACATTTCCAGCTGGAGAAGAAAAGTGGATGATGGCCATGCATGTTTCAAGCTCTTGTCTGAGGAAACACAGTATAAACTTTATCAGGCAGACTAACTGCTGCCAGCATGACATGCATTGCTTACAGCTTTTACATGGCAGTTTAGAATGTCTTTTTCAAAAAGGGGGCGTTTGAAATGGAAAAATACATACAAAATGTTAAGCCAGTATGAACAATGCAATTTTGCCTGAAAACACAGAGACTGATGTTTTCAATTTAATGGTTATTCCAAAAGGGCAACATTACTAATGGTCGCAGCAGAACTTGCTTCAGAAATATAGCTACAGCAATTCTACCATACCAATGGACTCATTTGTTTGGTCTGTATCAGTACTGGTGAAGGTAGGAGGGCCTGTGCTCATGTTTGATGGGAAAGGATTTAAAGCCCTTGCTGATGGGTTTGTGCTGTTGTTGCTGATGCTGCTGGGTGTAGGGAGAGAAGCCAGAGGAGATCCCAGTGGAGGGAGGGCAGTCACTGGCAGTGGACCACACCGGAGACTGCAACATCTGCATGGAATCACTCCATTGGCTGGAAGGGATGTTCATCTGGTACAGGGAAGAGCTTGGATTGGGCATGGTGTTGTGTTGAGTGTGAGCAGAGTGTTGCCATGGGGCCTTCGGCGGCCAAGTTTTAGTTTTGCTTTCCTGTGGAGTAGAATGGATAGAAATGGGAGTTGATCAACACAAGATATTTAGCAAAAACTAAAAAGGGGGTAAATGATAACATTTAAAGGGATTCAATATAATCATATATACAGATGCAGTGAATGATAGAGGCTTCAATTTTCTGGCCCAATTACTGCACACAGACTCCTAAGTACACACTCCTTCCTTACCTGGTTATCATCATCTCCCAAGTGATGGAGGGGAGGAGAGGGCAGGGTACACACCTCCTGCTCGCCACAGCTGTGTTTTCTACAGGCAGAAGAGGAGACATGAAGCTCTACAGCACAATATCGATAGTTCACTTCATGAATAAAACAGGTTGGAGGGAAACCAAAAGAACAGTAACACACTATGGTGTACGTTTATCACATGGTGACTCAGTTGTACCTTCTTTGTTTGACGGCTGCAACAAGATCAGGTCCAGAGAACATGGAGAACAGGCTGTCCCCATTGGCTGAGGACGTCTCATCACTGGAGCTGGCAGAGTCTCCCTGATTGGCTGACCAGCTTCTGTGGACCGCCTCCCTGTTTCACATAAGTGGCATTCTCAGTCAGAACTACTTGAAACACTATGAACATCTTGTTCTTACCATTCTACAAATCGAACATCACTAAGAGGCATGTAAGATTGATTGGCATACTTTAGAGAGATGTTATATACAAAGAGGTGTGAATAAATTGTACTAGTGTCATGTGTGATGGAGTGGTGTAAAAAGCCTTGAATGAACATACCCTGTAGTACTACTTTGGGCAGACTATATAGAGCCCTATGCCATATACAGAGATGTGTGTATCAATGAGATGTTAGGTGTTGATTGTGATTGGTGAACGTACCCTTCGCTGTAGTACTCTGGGTGGGACCAGGTCCTGTGCTGCTCAGAGACGGGCCAGTTGCTGCGGGTGTTGCTGGGTCGACGGATGTGCTGCACCTGCCGTTTCTGCTGCATGGCCTGGCTGACTCCGGCAACGTAACGCGCAAACTCAGGGTCAGAGCCAACTGCATATGAAAGGGAGAAAACACACGGTTCAGCTTGACATCCTCAGCTTTTCTCTTTGTGTGTGTGTGTGTACCCCACAGCTCAATCCATTCAGCCAGACTGTCTACCATAGCAGAAAAAGCACAATAGCCGTAAGTCAGCTGAACACAATGGCCTCTGCTCTGAAATAAAAAAGTGTCTGCTGCACTGTAAAAACAGCAACTGACATTGTAAATTCAGCATAACATTTAAAATTACAAATCAGAACTTCTGGGGGGGGGGGGGACAGCTGCTCACTGTCAGACAACCTACATTTACAGTGCATTTGGAGAGATACTAGTAAGGTCCTGTAGTTCAGAGTTTTTGAAAATGTATCTGAATGGGAGATGTGGCTATGAAAGTTTTTCACTTCCTCAGGTTGCACCAGATAATGGCCGCTATTCATTCAGGAAATCACAGACAAACTAGATCATAAATCTTTGTCAGCAAAATATCACCACCCCAAATGGCTTTAATGGTTACAATGAGATTATGTAAGCACATCTCCAAACCACAAAACCCCAAGAAAAATCAAAAGCAACATATCCTCTCCAGGCATAATAATGACTGCAGTGCTAAACAGTAGTGTCTCCTTTTTCCTTCAGTCTTTGTAATGAAACAGCCCAGTCAACACAGCTCAAAGCCCCACCACTGCTGACAGTTCTCTCCTACCATGGAATCCCTGGAGGCTGTGAGCTGCCTGCCTCTCACCACCACAACCCAGACAGCCTACTGATAATGGGGAAGGAGGGGGAATAACACCGTCCTAAAGGAGGCCGCTTTTCTTTATTGGAGGTCAAGACACTGTATCTCACCCTGGCTACACTGACCAACGATGTGCAGGAAGGAGCCAGCTTTCATTGCTATTATATGGAGCCTTTGTAGTCGACTGCATCCTTCAACATGACAATATGCAGGTCACACACTGCTCTAAAGTGTTATCAACAACCACCTAGGTTATGTTCAGTGAGGAACACCGCAGTACCTCCCCGCTTCACCATAGTACCTCCCCGTTTCACTCTGTTCCAAAATGTTCACTCCCTACTGAACACCCACATTAGTCAGAGGAACCCAGAGTGTTATCTGGGTTTGTGGATAAGGGATAAAAATAACTCACCTGCGGGGTCAAAGGGCAAAGTGTCTCCCAGCACCCCAAACACACCCTCGTTCTGGTCCCTGTTGGGCCAGGTGTTGTTGCGGGGACCTTGTGGCTTCTGCCCCAGCATCTCAGACATGACACTGTCCATGTAGGTGCTGACCAGCCCCAGGCTGTATAGGTCCGAGCTCAGGTCTGGGAGGCCAGGTGAGCCCCACTGGCCAATGGGCCCCAGGGGGGAGAGCCCTGCTGGGGGAGGTGGGCCCTGGGGAGGAGGCTGCTGCTGGCTGGAACCACTCAGCCACTTACTTGGCATTCTCTGCTGTGGAAGAGCCTGGGGTGGAGGCTGTTGGGAGGGCAGCTGAGGTGGAGCATGCTGCTGCTGACCAATAGGCTGGAGGAGGTGTTGGTAGTACTGCAGTACCTGCTGGGAGGGCTGCTGCGGTGGTGGTGGCTGCTGCTGCTGCTTCTGCACTGGCTGCTGATGCATACTCTGGGTAGGGGGCTGCAGTGAACTGTGGGAGACCGCTTGAGAGGTTGGGGTTCGGTCGGTGGCTCCGCTCGGGGGCTTCAGCTCGGCAGCATTGGCAGACGCCACAGAGTTCCTCCTTTTGACCAGTGGGGAGGCTTGCTGGGACTTGCCCATATTGAAACCTGAGAGAAAGTCAATGACGTCCTGCATCTCCTGGTCCGTGGGGAGGTTCATGCCCTGGTCGTCACACACTGAACCGTTCTGGGGCTGGGTGGGGTCGGGGTTGCTGGACATGTTGCCCAGCTGTAAGATGCTCTGCAGTCTCCCGTCTACTGCGTGACCCAGGCTCTTAAACTGCTGGTCTTCAGAGCTGCTGCTAGAGGAGAGCATGCTATGGGACGAGGTGCTGGGGATAGAGTAGCTGCCCCCACCACCACTGGACACAGAGCTGGAAGAGGCCTTCTTTGTGAATTTGGAAGTTAGCTTGGAGATAGTTTTGGGCAGGCCACTGGAGGCTTTGGAGCCATTTCCAGGAGGCAGGTCTACCTGCATCCCGTAGTCAGGGCTCTCCCGCTGTAACTGCATCTGAATGGTGGGCAAGGCCTGTTCTCTGTGGAGGGAGAAGATACATAAGCATTCAACGGCATGGAAAATTACTACAGCTAACTAGCTTTTTCAAGATTTTCTTTCAGGGCAAATGTAAACTAAAGCTCGAGAATGAGGGCTATACCTCTGTCAGCCCATGCCAATGTGAACACACAGCAGGTTGATTCTTTCTAGGAATTAAAAATGCAAACGTGAAAATGCTTTGGACAATACACATCCACTCACTTGCACTCCTTCCACCTATTGATGTCAAAGACTGCGGTATATAGCACGTCCACCAGGCCGAGGGTCTTCTCTGGGTCCAGACTCCGCTGCAACAGAGACATGGTGGCTGGGTCCTCTTTCAGGCACCTACACAGAGGACAGTCAGGACACAGCACAACTGGCATGTCCAACATAACACAAATACATATATAAGTCTGTTAATACTTCACTTTACTGTCCAAATGTGATAGTTGATTGAGTTGAGTGTTGGCTTATGTGGATAAAAAGTATGTAGTTTGCTGATTTAGCCAATTGTATGTCTAAGGGTTCTGAATACTTGGAATTCCCTTGCTAAGATAAAACTAAAGCAAGCAAATGTATTTATTTGCCAAATTATTTTTTGGACCTGTAAAGCAAGCAGATTCTTCTGCCCTCTGTGGAAAAACAGACAAATATGAATAATCCTACTCACCATGTGGAGGGTACTTGTACCACAACTCTGGAGCCCTCCAGAGCAATCTGTGGAGCATAGGCTTCCTTGTTTTCGATCTGAGCAGTGTCAACAACCACCTGTCCACACATGCACACAGTCATTCAAAGAGCTGCATCAGCACAGCTTCTAATATAATGCATTCCCTCACAGCCAGTTATGCTTGCGCAAGCAACTCTACAGGATTATATTGGCCCTTTTTATCTCAACTCTGACTAAGCAAAGCAGATAGAGTACCAATTTCTTTCCACAATAACACATCAGTGTCCTCTAAAATAGATATAATGAAATAAGATATACTACTAACTCTGCCCATAGTCAGAGCATGTGGGCAAAGGAAATGGAAGCTACTTTGGGTGAACAACAAATATACACACTTCCAGGTATCCAGACCAATATTTTCCAGCAGTTCTTTGAAAGAGGCTCTACCTTCTAGACAAATGCAACTTGGGGAGGAGGGAGGACCCTTCCTGTCTCACAGGAAGTCAGCCTATTGTCATTTATATAGCAGGTGTATCCTCAGGACCCCTGGGCAGTCAGAGTGCTGAGTTCAGGCCTGTGAGAGAAACACATCCACCAGGTCCCTGACTCACAAAGTCACAGGCAGAGAGAGAGAAAAAACGAGAGCGAGATGCAGCAGCATAGGCCCCCCAAAAAAGGAGGAGAAGAGGCCAATTCAGGTGTTGAAAATTAATGTCCCAGAAAGAACAAAGCCATTTTCACTGTCTGGCAGATCCGCTCTATGAGTAATGTTAAGAGAAGGTGGTCTTCGCTTAGGCTGCTATGCAGGCTCCCACTGTCGGTGTTCTTCAGAGCTCATAACTCAGATAAGGAGTTCATGTAAAGCTCCCATCCACCACCAGGGTTTGTTTTACACTCAGTGCTGCTGTTGGGTAGATAAGAACACTCCCCAGGTCTGACGCACTAAATATTACAGACCACACTGAGGAAATAAAGTAAAGTAGAGTAGTGGATGACTGCTGCTTTCTCTCTGTTGGCTGGGGGAGACTCGTTTCAAAGTGCCAGAAATCTGTTTGAAGATCCAACCAGATGACCCCATCCTTTACCCAGATGCTGCAGGAATGTTGGCTTCAGTGTGTCTACAATGAGTTTGTTTACACCTCTTGGCCGTTCAAAGGAACCCAACATACCTTCCCATCATCTCAATTACACACCTCCCAAACAATGGGCTCTAGGTTACAATAGACTACAACTTGCAGCCTGGCCCAGAGCTATAATGTAGAGGCTTCACTAAGCAGAGGCTGTAGAGTTATAGTGAATCTGCTCAAGGCAGGGACCTCTATCGAATTAAATATTCCTTTACATTTTCATAAAATAAGTGAAGTTGGTTGAACCACATGGCCCTACTGCTAAAGCAAAACAATCCATCAGCTAATTTAAGTTGAGACAACAGCTTATGTTGACATCTAACTGAGACGAGTATTTTAAGCTGGGTGACTTTGCTGCCCTTGTTGACATCTTAAGTGCCTTGTACTCACCAGTCCCGCCTGAGCGAACAGTAACTGGACGGCGGTCTTGCAGGCCATTCTCCAGCTGGAAGGGCAGACCTGGTTGAGGACCTCAGTGACGGGGGAGTCGTCCCGGGGGGTCACTCCGTTCTGCCCCACTGCCTCTTTAATGAGCTGCAACATGGTGTGCTGAGGATACAAAACAGGGTGGCCGGTGTGAAAACACAAGACTTCTGGCTGCTGATGCAAGGCACTAATATGGACCTGACAAAGATCCACTTTGGATTGAAACTTTGTTCATTTTTTTGCCAAATAAAAGCTATGGTGGAGCAATAGTGAGTGTGTGGGTCCTATTCATCTCTTCTAAAACACTAACATAGACCAGAACAGGAAACAGTAGCAACTACAAAGTCCAGGGACTAAGTCCCCTCTTGTTAAAGTGTCTAGGCTCTAGTTTAAAGGGTCCTGATGAATGTGCTGTTATTTCTGAATCCGGTAAATGGTGAGTCAGATAACTGACAGATAGTGTGTGCAATTATCATACGAGTTAGTTTTGTCCCACAGACTGGGGGAGAATCCATCTGTAAACTAACGAAGCAGATGCTGATTCTATCCAGACCCAAGGCATCAGATGTACCATGGAATAAGTGTTAAGACATCCACATCAAAACATTAAAGCCTTGCCAAATACAAGACTCACAGCCCACGTAAGTCATCAGAGGTTGAAATGAGCGTCTAAGCGGCTCTCATTTCCTAGAGAGAGCAGAGTGACCCATTCTGGTCAGCAAGGTCAAACTATGAAAGACTTAGGAAACCACCCATCACAGTAGCCTAGCGCCAGGATGCCAGCGAGCCAAGGCCAGGGGTGTATTCAGAATGTTGTAGATAGAAATGTAATGAATAGAGCTGAATACGACTCCCAAGCTGATGACTCCCGATTTAACATGACAGACAATCATATGTTCTATGCAATATCTGAACATTCTATAACAGACCGCAGGGCATACCGTTTTCAGTTTGAGGTTGTCAGCCGCTGATTCGTTGAAGGACACTCCTTTGAGGAAGTGGGCGCCAATCTGCACAGGGATGGTGGGCAGCTCACACTGAATGGGCTGGGAGATGGTCTGCATCCTGCCAGCCTGCTGGGCCTCTGCCTCACTGCAGCAACCCTACATAGTAGACAGAGAGAGAGACACAGGCCCAGACACATGATGTACAAATAGGTTAGAGACAGGGTTTTGCCCTTATCACAGCCACTATAATCCAAGGCTTTACCATTCCTAATGAGCTGTAATACGTCCTGTGCTTAGAGTAAACATACCTGTAAAGCTGCCTCCACAGATTTGGGATTGAGGTGAAAGCCAGCCTTCAGTGCATATTCACTGTGGCCCATACTTTCTAGTGCTGCTTTATAAGCCTGGCGAGAGAAAAGAAAAAATAATTTGTATAAAATGTAATTAAGTCAGGCTAGCTATTGCTTCATCCAGTCCTTTCATATCCAAGCCATCAACACATTGATTTGAAGCAGCCTTTGTTCTGTAGGGCACTAGTGACCCAGTCAGAAATGGCACCCTATTCCATATATAGTGCAATACTATTGACCAGAGCCCTGATAAAAAATATTGCACTTTACAGGGAAAATGACCAGGAATAAGGCTCTGGTCAAAAGCAGTGCACAAGCCTATATTGGGGAACAGGGTGTCATTTCAGACATTGACCAAGGCTGTGGTGGTCCTGCGGGGAGCACCATCTACCTGTAAGGCATTGTCGATCTTCATGTTGAGCTCCTTCAGATGGTGATCAGGGATGTTGGGGTTGTTGGAGCAGAAGAGCTGCTGGACCTGGATGCCTGCCAGGCAGCCATCACGTCCCCTCTCCCTCAGACGTCCCGTGGCCTGGAACACAGCACACAGTCTCAGGTCACATAGCAGTTTACACACAGCATCACATACCCTAGTACAACCCTTACACACCCTGCATCTGCTCTGTACTGCTTATGATTTTATATACCTTCACCCATTTAATCTGATTTCTAATATAGGCCTACGGTACAATTGTCATCTCAAACATCTAATCTGTGCTTCAGAACCAAAAGGTTGCACATATTGATTGATGACCAGACAAAAACAAAGTAGGCCTATTGTTTGTATTATCCAGATAAAACACAGTTTAGAAATCTACTACAGAGGCATCTTTGCCAGAACAATAACAGGCTACCTAGAGATTTTCATTGATCATTTCCATATTTCAGATAGGCCTAGTTTGGGTGGCTACATGTCTAAAGATGGCTGTAACGTCGCACTGCATTCAATATTATGGGTGATGATGTAACATATTCTGGCAAATTAATTACGGTATTTGTGAGGAAGAAAAGGGTTCTGGACTCCAGAGAAGTGACATGACATCCATACTAGTAGATATTGGCTGCTAACATTAAATGACTTTCAGCTACAAATGTAAAATGTGAATAAAACATTCAATATTATGTTTTGCGTTTGAAAATGCATCACCGTTTACGGCTGTAATGACAGGCTACATTGGCGCAGAAATTGTGCGTGCATGTACATGCGTGAGGTCACGAGCTTTGAACCACTGCTTTTTGGGGGTTGCGGGTCAAAAAGTTTGAGAACCAATGAGATTGAACCAACGGAACCAACGGACAGATTGACGATTTTCTGTAGAGCTATTGGATTGGGTGCAGTGCAAATGTCAAACCGTATGGAGAGCGGATTGCCATAAATATCCAGCGGCAAAAATAGTTTGGTGATCAAGAATATTAAACTGTTTACTTTGCAGGCATTAATTACTAGTATAGGCTTACTGGACTTTTGGTATGTTATACTGGTCTTTGGTATGTCAAAATAGCTTGAAATGTATTATTTATGAAGTTTGCATTTGGAATTTGTTGTTAAAATGAATTATTACAAACTCAGTGTGTTGTAGACAAAATAATGAAAAGGGCTGTCTGGTAGCCTCTAACAGACATTGAGGCTACCAGACAGTCATTGCATGTATAGATTACATTTTTTTTTTTACTTGACTCACACTTAGAATGCACGACTTGGACTTGACTCTCGACCCATTCTACTTGTGACTACTCGAGACTTGGACCTTGACATGCTTGTGACTCGGTCACACATCTGGTAGATTGTACATTTTAGAACAGTGTTGGGCCTAGATTTGTGAATAACTGCTTCTATAGGGGGGAAACCGACCGCCTCCCTCTTTGAAAACTGCCCAACATTGCAGTGAGGCCCGGCCATGCCCAGCCTGGACATATCGCAGCAGCACATTCCAGCAGGATATCCAGCCCCGTTCCCTCCAGGGCTAACACCCCACATGCCAGGGCTTAACAGATCAATCAGGCCACTCACGATTCTCCATTCTGGCTCCACTGTACAGAACAAAGCTCCAAATGTGCCAGGGGGACTTTTATTAGCTACGTGATTAACCAGCTAGCTCCTCTCACAAAATGGCCTCCATTTCAGTTAGCTAGGGTTTGTTTGGGGATGTGTAGGCCTAGCTTAAAGTGGAGGAGGGAAAACTAGCAATACAGGCTCATATACTGTATATACAAACTTCTCAACGGGAAATAGGAGGAAATTGTGGCTGGAATGGTAGCTGACTGCATTTCATAGGAATGTATAACAGTCAGCTTGTCACGTTTTGAACACAGCCTATTTCCACCAGCTAGTCACACCAGGAAGCTCTTTGAAGAGTCCTGGGGGCACCCTGGCCTCCATGTCTAAATACCTCGGCTGCACCCTTCCATGATCGTGAGGCCTCCTCCAGCTCCGTCAGGGGCCCAGGGCAGGAGCTCTGGGAGCGGACATTGCTGCGTCGCTCCTGGGCCTGGGCAAGGGCCTCCGCCAGGCACGACTGGGCCACAGGCTGCACCTTCTGCAGGGCCTGGGATAGGAACTGGAAGTGCACCTGCATCACCGTCAGGAAGCACCGACCCAGCACCTGGAGAGAACACATAAGATTCAAAAGGTTGTGATCAGGACAATAATATCAGGAGAAAAATAAATAAAATCACACCCCTGACAAGATTACATTAGTGGGAGCATTGATCATTCATCATTGTTTTCTAAGAACACCGGTTCTCAAAGCATACGGTCTTGGCATTCCTTGTTTTTCATTACTCAGAAACTAACTTAAGTGATGTTGGCTTCAGTGACTTGGATGTTTAAATTCTCCATAAAAACAATGACATCTTTGATAACCCTCTGAGTCCTCTTAAATCAGATCTTATAAATAGAATAACATGCATTGCATCAATTTACTGCTTTAAAGATGCTCCTCTTGTTTGAGGAAAACCCAGCTTGAGAACATGACATTATTACACACAAAAACAACTTGTGAAGGGCTATAACCACAAAACAGTTCAAGGCTGGATAAAGGCTGCATTACAGTGAGCCACTGAAGATAATTGTCTATTTAAGAGTTAGAACATTATGGAAAACATTTGACAGGCTAAAATTGTACAAAAAAGGCTAGATGAAAGAAACATTTTTTTAAAGTCTATATCAAGGCCATGTTCTGCTTGTTAACATGTCCTCTCATTTTCCACACAACTCCACCAGTCTACAGTGCAGTGTTACCCCAGCAAATAACCTTCTACCATAATTGGGAAGCGCAGTTTATGTTATAAATCAGTCTACTCAGAGCCAAGGCCTAGCACTGTAGTCGTAAAGCACAAGCAATGCTTACAACAAACAAAGTGTTTGCTCTTCTCCTTCAACTTAATAGTGGAGCAGATTTTTCCACATCATGATGGCACCGTTCCAGACCCTGTGCAACGGGTGATTCATTTAAGCAATAAGGTTCACATTTACATAAGTGAAGGAAAGAATTGTAAAGCTGTAGGAGTCAGACATGTTTGTTGTCCAGTTAGCAAAAAGAGGAGCAAAACGAGAGCAACAGGACACCACAGCCGGCTCACTGTGGTCACAGGGTTCTTTTCAGGTACGTGCTGAAAATATATTTTGGCTGAGTTGTTAAGTACAGAAATATGCCACCCTGTTTAAAAGCAGACAGGAACAACAAGGCTGGGCTGTCCTCATTCTTTAACACATCATGGGGGCACAGACACCGACTAGGCCTATACCCTTACTGACCACTTCCAAGGGTAGGTCCAAACCCTTTAGAGCCCTCTTCAGCTCAGATTCTGAAATAGGACCAAATAACAGTTCACGTAAAGGAATTGGTCTTACATGCAGTATTAGTTCTGAACCATGAGTTATGAGGGTGTGAAACACGTGCTGCTTATGTTGGACTGCTAATCACAGTATAAACACTGGTAACACCTCACTCTCAAATGACTAATGCATACCAAACACTGGCTCAATGAATAATGATATATGAGATGGTCCCTCTTCCCTCATTTTCCTAATGCAGACTATCAAACAAATTGTAGGCTGTCAAGGAATTGAGTGGCGAATTGTTTAACATAAAAACTCTTAGCGGTCAAATTGAGTCCACTTGATCAGTGAATGTAACAAAAGCCCTATTATTACAGATTATGGTTAAACAATTTGAATGCTTTCTTCATTTCTAACAGATATTTTGAGAACAGTGTTTTCCCGGTGGTTTCCCGCTAATTGCATTTTGGAACATTCACACATAACCAAACAGCCATGTGCGCATTGTTGAGTTAATAATATGAAGAAATAAAACGTTATCAACATTTTAAGCTAAAATGGTCTGATCAGCCTCATTGCTTTTTTAAGTGCAGTGGTTGTATGGATTTTGGATGTGTCATCCCAGAACTGTCCCAGTGTCTGTTTTGAAACGTAGACATATTGATCGTGCCCTTAAAATAATTGCCTCCAGGGCTGGTAATTATGAAGACATAAAAAGTATTTGGTTGTAATTGTAATGTTGCAATATTTTATAGGCTACCAAAGGTGGCCAACAATCCTCCAGGAGAGCCTTAAAGGGGCAGTGTTGTGTTTTCAGACAGGCTTGAATACGCAAAGAAGCCAATAGACACGAGTGTAGCCAACATTTGTCTGTTTCTCTATGGTTAAAAAGATGGTAATGCATTTTATTTTGCAAAGTCATACAATGATGTACAAATGGTGTTAAATACCATTTATTTATTTTAAGTGACTTACACTTTTGGACAAGTAAAAATGTCCAAAGGACAAGTGGCAAAAAAGGTCATGAAAAGCCCTGCATTCTGAAAAGTGATGTAAAATTGCTTATAATACCATTAATACTATTATTTTTGGACCAGCTGTACAGAACACTATAAAAAGGACAGAACAGACAATCACAAACTATAAGGACATGATTATCTAGCAAGAAAAATGTAAAAGGTTGCAACAAAAGATAATTAATCACACATGGGGATAAGATTAAATTTCAAATCGGCTCATGGAAAATATGAGGAATAAAACTACAGGGCCAAGCCAACGTTTAGCCGCATACAGGGCTGAAAGGCAGGCTTAAACAGTGAGAAGAATGAATCAAACAACTCATCTTCCCCATTAAACTAAGGACACATCGATTGTCTTCTTGAAGTGGAAATCATCATCATCTATCCTAGGAGAGTGAGACTAAAAACCAGATGCCTTCGTGTTTCCTTCCCGTCTAAAATACTTCTCTAGTGCTGTTAGTGAGTGGCCCTCACCATCCTAGCCTGTCTTCTGTAGGACGGCCATTTCCAAAGGTAACATCTATTAGACCCTTTTCCAGTACACGACACACTGACGTCAAGTACAGATGCATGGGACTCTTGGCGGCAGTAAGAAAACCATCGCGATCTGCATCCCTTCAATAGCCTAGATTTATGTTTTTATTACTTCTAAAAAACTTTTTGGGGTTCTCATACTCTTATGACATTTTGATTCTTGCTTGAACAGTCGCTAAGATTATATTTGGTTGTGATCTTTGCAAAATAACTAATTTGGGATGTAGCAGTTCGCTATAATGCTAACGCTCATTGATATAGGCTGTAGCAAAAGCTAGCCAAAGACCCATTTTACTGGTTGAAGTGCTTTTTAAGTATAATGCTGTTGATTTGCGATGATGACACCAACATTATATTAAGCAGGACATTAATACGAGCCTTAAAATCCAATCATATTCCAAAAGTAGTTTTAAATGCACTCATAAGCGACATGTAAATGGATTTTTTTTTTTTGCCGTTCTATAAGAATTCCCCCTTGTTCTGCCACCAACTTGCGTGCATCGCCCTTGTACGGTAATGTTTGCAAACACAGAAAGGGGTCTATTAAACCAAAACAGGAAGTGCTGGTGCTAGTGTCTTGCATATCAAACATGATACTCATCTATTGTTTTGACACAGATTTAATTTCTCTTATTAAAGAAACCGGGTGACGTTCGTTACATACAAATTCGAGGTTGTAATCTAATAATGGCAGCTGTGAGCGTGGCCATAAAAATCAGAGGTAAAGGAGTAGTAACCTAAGAACACTAGACTGACCATGTAGTAGACACTTGATATGAACGAATCTTATCAAGTAACAATTCAACGGTTGAGAAAAATGATACAGAATCCTTGAAGCCCGCTGAACTAGGTTAGATGTGTTTTTTCAGGGGCGTTTCGGGATTGCTGCTTGTGCAGTTGTCTGCCTGGCTCTAGCCCTGCCTGCACTGTGGTTGCCTCATGTTCAGAACCAGAAGATCTCAATTGCATTCTCACGTCTTCTCATCTCTTTCCTTCTCCTCCAATGGGTTTTGAGGAGACGAGGAGAGAGGATGGAAGGAGTATGCAATCAAAATCTTCCCCAGGACTCCTGTCTGGCTGGCCTGGTCATCGCTCCCTCTGTGGTTTCGCTCATACACTCAGTAGACTGCCCCCTAATAAACAATGACATTTTCATGCATATTTGGCAGCTGAGACACTGAGCAGCCAGGGTAGACAAGCTCCGATAAAAACACACGTTTTGTTTTCCATACTGAGTGGACTTTTGGGATTTTGGGGGGGGGGGGAATTATCCTGCTTCCTTCAACATTCCACAATTCTCCAAATTCAAAATAGCTTTTTTGTTCTTACAGACCCAATTCTATATTTTACATACAACTGCCAAGACAAATGTTCATACACACACACAAATGGAAAAGCCCTTTCCGTCACAAATGAAGTAAATCTCTCTGGGGGCATGGAAATGGCCAACTGAAGGTGCACCATGTACTTATGTGAAAAGCAATTCTACATAAACAATATTTAGCTTCTCATGGAGGAAATGGAGGTTAAAAAAGTGATGCCGTAATGATGAGTGAAACTCACTGGTCTAGTCAAAATACACAGTAGGCCTATATGATGCACATGGCCATTTTGGGCTTTGTCTTTTGTCTGTTGATAGATTCCTTCTACTCAACCAGGTCTGAATATCTTATTCATCCCTCAATTCCTGCACATTGGCAAGACTGAGGTAGAGCAAAAGCCCACTTTTATTTGACAAACGCACTGTTGTTATTCACAGACGCTAGCTGAAGCCAGAGTGAGTCAGTGTGGCTGCCAGACAGTCCTGCCGCAGTCTGAACTTTCACTGAGTTGGGCTTCCCCTCCTTTAATATTTATCTGTGCATATCCAAGACCACAGAGTCAAAATGACAGATTGTGGTGCAAAAGTCTTTCCTGCTCTGGGCACAACCACATCCACTGAGGCCCTGCAGTCCCTCTCATAAAACAGCCCTGGCCTGAACATTCAGGATATTCACTCACTGTCTGCCACTGAGGCCTTGCTCCCTAAATCTGTTTAAATCTCCAGGATGAGAGCATAGACATCTCAAACATTCACTACACAAGAGGCAATTTGCTTGCTGCCTAAACAGATGTATTAAAAATAAATACATAAATTGGCATTTCTTGTAGAAATATTTAGGAGTGGCACTACCCTGGAACCTCATTTCTGACTGGCTAGGCAGTAGGCACAGCTGTAGCATCAGGAGCACATAAGGCTTCTCATCCACAAATGCCAGTGAAGTCTAATATTCAGTTACTATTTTCCCAAACAAACACTCAATGCAAAAAAAATAAAAAATAAAAATACAACTTTAAGAGCAGCAATTCACAATTGAGACGTAAGCAACTTTGCTGGCCTGTAATAGACAGACCAATCACCCTGCATGCTCAGTCAGACTGTCTCAGCATAAATGATGGTTCCTGCCCTCTTCTCCTATCCTCAGTGCTTTTCGCACCTCGCCCTCAGATCCTAGCACCCGCTTAACATTGGGCGCCAGATCCTAATTTCAGCCAAGAACTTCTGAATCAAGGAGCCATGCATTCTGAGAGACTTTAGCTGGGCATCTTAGAAGCAACCTTGCCCTAGAAAAATGGTGCAACAACAAAAAATTTGACCAAAAATTCTAGTCTAGACCCTCATAACAAAAATTTGGTATTTTTTAAAAAGTTCCCTTTGGCAAAACATGCTCTATTGACAGCAGGTGGGAGGAGCTATAGGATGACAGGCTCATTGTAATGGCATAAATGGAACTGTATCAAACATATGGAAACCATGTTTGACGTTCCATATATTCCAATTCCAGCCATTACAATGAACCTTTCCTCCTATAGCTCCTCCTACCAGCCCCCACTGATTGACAGGGAAATGGAAAAGACTCAACATGTTATTTTACAGGTAGGCCCAATTGTCAGAATAATGTAATAACTTTACTTTGACTGGTGTTCAGTGTGTGTCCAGGTCGGTAACTGTAACCCTGGCAACCCGTTACCTCTACATCCTGCAGGCTGAAGTCGTTCTGGTCTTTGAAGTTGGCAGCCCCAGCGCTCAGCTCCATCAGCATCTTGGCGATCTCTGGCTTTATTGCTGCAGTCAGCCGGCTGGCCGCCTCCATGACATGTTCCTGCACGTCCTTAAGTTGCATAGCTGCTTTCGAGTAGTGTGAGTTCCTGAACACGCTGCTGAACAGGTCCGTGAGAAAGGCGCTGGCCCGGCAGAACACATTCAGTGCATCCAGGTACTTGGAGATGCCCTGCTGGATGTCGGCGACCGCAGTGGTGTTGGGCGTGGAGGGAGGTGGTTGGCAGCTTCCGGGCATGCCCACCCCGGTGGAGCCACCCATGGGGGAGCAGGTGGAGCCCAGGGGGGCACTGAGGGTCCGGCTCAGCTCAGGCATCTGGTACTGCTGGACTTTCTGCTTGGACCCGCCGAGCAAAAAGCGCCGCTTGTAGTCCATTTTACTTTCCTGCGCACTACAACAATACATAAGTGTCAGGCTGACTCTGGAAGCTCCGGATTTCAGCCAACCAGAAGCGCTTTCTCTCGCTCTCTTATAGAAAACAACAACCCAGTAGTCCTGGAATTTATGTAAAAAGACAAATTAAGGGCTCCATCTGCCAGAAGCTCATCTCAAAATGCTTTGTAACTAACAGAGCGATGCAGAGAGCAGGGTACAGACTTGCTGACCGAGTGTGATGTTTATGTGCAGCCCTGCTGCAGCTCACGGTGGACAGTCCCAGCAAAAATAACAGGCAGAAACGCACCTTTCCAAATCTGTATTTTCTGCCTGAAAGGGAGTCAATGGTTTATGAGAGGACAGATCAAAAAACTGAAAACACTCCACGATTCTCTCATTCCAAGACAAGATTCATGTGCATAACAATTCCTTCAAAGAAACAGAAAATGTCTTCTTTGTATAACATGTATATAGTTTGTATATTTAGATATTTTTAATGATAGAAAATCTTTAAAAGCTGTAAGCAAAAAACAAAAGCCAAGAATCTGAAAAGAAATGTGGCACTAGTCAACAGCAAGGAGTCTGACAAAAAGAGACAAAATCTGTTCTCCGGTAGGACAATGGCGCCTTGATACTTCACTTCCTCTCTGCAATGGCAGCCTATTGGCTGTGTTTATGGAGCAGAGCGAGGGCAGACAACCAGTCCGTCAGAGATTCTCTTCACACGGTCTGTGGCGGTGAGCAGAAGCCAGCTGATAGGACTACTGTTGGAAACTTCGCCGGCCTCAACGTCCTCAGCGTTTCCGTCTGCTGGCTGAGGTAGTTATTAATCACTGAGGAAACTAAATGTGCTCCCAGATCTCGCCGCTTCTCCTCCACAAAACGCAGATTAGAAGAGCGACAAAAGCACAAATGTATCTGTAAGGCCTCTATGTCATTTCCTAAGGGAGGAAAAGGGAGAAACAAAATAAAGTTACAATGATTTCAGAGGAAGGATGAGCTTTGTTTCAAATGTGCTGTTTTTTTTCCAATAAAAAAAAACTTGGCAGTTTTGAGTCAGTTCTTGGGAAGATAAATTGTGAATGCTTAGAAACTGAAGTAAGCATTTAGTCTAAGGAATTACACTAGGTTGTGTGACAATATTGTGCAACTACGTACAGTAAGTAGCCCAACTCAACAGCAACAATAAAACAACAAGAGATAAAATAACATTGAGGGTTTAGCATAATCAGGTGTTAATTCTTGCTCCCATTAGACTCATTTCATATTAACGATCATAAATAAATGGAGCATATCTGAAGAAGAATTAACCCCTCTACAAAAAGGAAATACAGCCACAGACAAATGTCTGCAAGCGGTCATTGTTGGAAAACAGTGACGATCTGTCTTAATGGAACACATACAGTGGGAGTTAACAATATCCCCTTTCAAAATCTAAGCAGCAAATGGGGAGAAATGGGTTTCTATGGACTTGGTAGTTTTATGTCATTATGCAAATAAGCATAATTCTATTTGCATGTTTAGGAGAAACAAATGCCAGCATGTATCATTACCTAGCTTGAGAACAATGGTGATAATATGTCACAGTAGTGGAGAGATGTCCATGTCAATACTCGGAAATGTACACGTTTTCTTTCTAGATGTAGGCCCTAGCTTTTATTAATTCTGTTGTGGAACGCGGCGAATCAGAGTTATCACCCAGCCCCAATGTTTTGGGATGAGGGAGCAACTTGTGGAAAGAAAACAAGCCACAGCTTTTCCTCAGGATAACACCAAGACATCCGTCATTGTGTGCTGCTCAGACAGCCTGTGCATTGTACATGGCCTTTATCAACCACAAACATTCCACCACTGTTTGTATCTACAATGTTCCACTGATCTTCAAACTTCGCTGTCTTTCACAAACAGAGGGGTGTGTAGACAGAGCCTGACAGCCTACACCAACAGAACAGACCCTGCCTTGGAGACGAGGGGACCGGACATGTAGGGAAGCTCATGGACCTACCATGTCATAGGAGGCAGCAGCGGAGACAGACATCAAATCAAATGTACTTATAAAGCCCTTTTTACATTAGCAGATGTAAATACAGAAACCCAGCCTAAAACCCCAAACAGCAAGCAATGCAGATGTAGAAGCACAGTGGCAAGAGAAAAACTCTAGAAAGGCAGGAACCAGACTGAGGGGTGGCCAGTCCTCTTCTGGCTGTGTCGGGTGGAGATTATATGAGTATATGGCCATTAAGGCCAGATTATTCTTCAAGCGGTTCAAACATCCATAGATGACCAGCAGGGTCAAATAATAATCACAGCAGTTATAAAGGGTGTAACAAGTCAGTACCTCAATTTCCAAGTGAGCAAACTGGTTCCAAAAACCATTAAGGCCATTACACCTAATGTCAAGTTTAACAGTTCTCTCTATAACCAAAGGTAAAATGTCACTCCTTTTTGTCATTTTCTCTCTCAAAATAAAACATGAGATGAGCATTCTACTTCAAACACGGTGCTTTGAGGTAGTCTAACTAGTGAAATGAGCAGTTTCTAAATCCCAGATTACAGTGACTGCGGTAACTGCCAGATGCCCAACACTGCTTGCTGCTTAAAATAGGGATATTAAGGATACAGGAGTAAACAGGAAACAGGAGCCTGACTAGCCAGGTCCAGCCCAAAGGTCCTAAATCCTAGAAACTGCAGAAAAGGGAAGTTGCGTCAGAGGTCTTTGAATCCAATAAGGAAACTTGTGAAATACAGTAGGACTCAGGTCATAACAAAGGAGGCAGAGCCAGCCAAGTATTGTGATGAATAAACAAAGCCAATATTGCCTCTGATAATCTCATTTTGACTTTTCAAACCATCAAGTGTAGGCTGTCAGGTTTGTTGTTCTGACTCCAAAGTGAGTTTGTGGGTCTTGGTGTCCTGCTGACTGGATCAGACGCCCAGTCATGCGTCGGACCATTAAAAACTGTTCAGTTTGTGTCCATGTGAAACACTGCTGCCCTGCCTGCCTAAGGTCTGGCTAAGATGAGCAGGCACGGCACGGCATCAATATTGATGTGACCCGTCCCACTATCCTCTCTATTGGCAGCCAAGCTGATTGTTCCAATGCGGAAAGTATTAGAACTTACACCCAAACAAACATGTAATAGGAGGGTCCCCAGTCTGTGCTGCTGGCTCAGCGCCCAGTTTAACGTCCTTCCTTCGGCAGTGTGCACTCAGGGCTAATGTTAGATCTGCCTCCACCACTCACTGCATCTCAGCTGCTGCTACTTGGACAAGGAGCTTAGGTTTCCGGGAGCAAGCTCTCTGTCGCCATATACAAAATGAGCTCCGAAGTATGATTTACCTGTGCTAGATCTTCAAGGAATTTGTCAGCACTAAAAAGGTCAACTGAAATGTAAAAGAATGACACAGGCAGCATATACCAAATGTGTATCCATGACTCTTTTCAAAAATCAACGACTAAAGATAACCTCATGGTGGTGGACGGGGCAGCGGTTCCTCAAGCTGACAGCTCCTTCTGCCACTGAGGCACCAGGCCACTGACGGCAGGGTACAACCACATGGCCACCATTAAACAACCCCTCAGTCTCCTCTCATGAGGTCAATTTCAGCCTCCTCGGCCAAACAGCTGCCCTACACTAGACAGTACCATACCGCTTTTAGGACTCAGTCTCAGCTCAAAAATGTCCTCTACATCTGTTGCCAATGAAGAAAAGGAATGCTTTATGTGGATTCAAACAAGAACACTTCAAAAACAAGTAGAGACCATTTCAATCCCATCATACCCTTTTATATAGTCTGTTCCCCATTTCATTGATAGTCTACTTCAACAGACATTTATAGTCTCTAAGGTAATGGGTATCGACCTAAATATGCAACTAATACGACAAGGAAAAAAGTTCTCAAAGAAGCAATAAGCACAAATTGCTTTTCAACAATTAAAATGAGCAGGAAAACAATGAAAATAAGATATTACTAGTAATTTGTAGTTAAACATTCTTAGTCACATTGTAGACGGATGGGATATAGTGTAGCCTAGCCCCAGACTCCGAGGCAGCAGACAGGTCGAGGGTCAAGCCAATTGCTGCAAGCAACTGTGTGACAGAAGCAGAGCCAGGCTCTGCCTGCCCAGAGAACACAAGGAGGGCATTGTGGCAAGCACCGGCCTCCTCCATATCACCACAGAAAAAAAAACACCCTCAGCCAGCTGCAGCAAGATTCTCATAGAAAAAGGGCACAATATGGTCTATAATTTGAATGCTTATCTTCAAAATACGTAGTATACGGGAGAGTCTCAATCTGAAATTACGTTGGCTAACTGGCTGTAGACTAGTAGGCCAAGATATAACATGTGATATAAGAAGCTTATGTCCGTAAAAATAGCAGGCTGGCTGCTGAAACAAAGGAGGGGATATGCTTGGAGACCAAAAAGGTCTGAGGCTCCTAACTATGTAAGCTTACATTCCGTCGCCAACAGTGCACTTGTTTATATAGCTCGAAGGACAAAATGTTGGCCCTGGTGTTCAATCGTTTCCTAGACTAGCCATAAGGAGATGCTCATTTCAAATTGTTAACTAAAATGTCCTACTGTAACTTCCCTTATAGGTTTCACAATGTTGACAAACTGGTATAGGTGTTGAGTAACTATTTGAAGGCAAAACGCAAACCTAAATCGTACAAGCGGTCAGCAGCAACTTCAACCCAACAACCACTTACAGGATGTATGGAGAAACCGAAAGGACTTAAAGGATTCCTACAGTTCACTACGACTGAGTTATAAAAATAAACAAAAAAGATCAGAATAGAGGAATGCTCAGAAAATCCCTCATCAATGGTAGTCATGAGTAAAGCACATGAACTGTTGGGCATAGATAGAAGCACAACGCCCAGCCTTGCCCTGGAGACTACAGTGACCTCCTGACTCGAGCAGCTTCCTATTCAAAGCCTTCTAACTACAGGTCCGTTTCAGCAACAGGCTAATAGCGAACGCAGCTCACATTTCACAGACCTCTCGAGGCACAGCATTGGAAGAGGGAGCTCTGCTGGCTAGCCTAGCGGATGGAGTTTAAGAGTTTCTCTACTACATAAGCATGACATCTGTAAGCATCCTCGAAGGAAGCAATGTCATTCTTAAAAAAGGGGAATCTGTGTGATATGTAGATACTTTTATCCCCCTATGTAAAATGGCACAACTTGAAGGCTACAGAACAACAAAACTGGATGCCATATCCATTCAAGACATACCGTGGAAGACGGAAAGGGCTCACTTAAAGAGTAAGGTCAAAGGTTTCATGATTTGCCAACCACCATTTTATTTTTAGCCAGGACAAAAGTAAGAATTTTCTATTCAACTCCAGGAGTGGACAGGATATGGGGTTCCTATGGAAACAGAGCCCATACATGCCTCTTACTACACAGAATGAGAAACCTACTGCCCCTTCGTAAATAAACAGTACACTATGTAGCCAATACTACCCTTCTTACAACTGTTACCTAGTAGACTCAGTACCATGATTTACAGATGACAAACATCTGCCATTTAATTTGTACATGTGCATACTAACAGTGAGTAACTTCATTGACAACACTTCCATGCATCACACTGGTGATGAAGCAAAAAAAAAATTAACCTCCCGTAATGACCATCCTAGGGAAAGAGTGTAATTTTGTACATGTATGAAACTGCGAGTTTGACTAACTCTAGTCTAATTGCTTAGGGTGTCCGGGGTCCTTCCCGGGATCATTTGTATGTAGGAGGACTGATAATCTCAGTTCTGGAGACTTTTAAAAAGGATATATTCCAAAGTGAATGAAAATAAAATTATGCCTACACAATCAAATTGAAATTTCCACCTCAGAAATGAGCCCAATAATATATTGGTTAAAAAGTAAATACATTAACATATTGGACCGTGCATATAGCCTATGCATGCTATTAGCAATAAACAGTATCACCTGTAGCCCAACTGATGCAGCATAGTGCCTATAAATACATAGAGATGGATAAGCCCCATGCTTCAGCCCATTTACCCCAATGCACACTTATTATTCATAATTATTAAATGATGATTAATTACTATTCCCTCCAATAGATTTTTTTGGTTACTATTACAAAGTATGTAATTTAAGAGCGCTATGCCTAATGACCTCGATCACACCGACAGCGTCAATGCATTTTGGTACACCAGAAATGCATTAATTTCCAATGCAACGTTGCGTTTGTCTTGCAGAGGCAGTGCGTTCTGTGTGGTGCATACGATGGATTTATCAAAACATATGCGTCAAACTGTATGCATAGACTGCTTGACAGAAATGGTAGCAGAAGGTAAATGTTGAACATTTGTTCCACACATATCCAGATGCTGCTGTGTACTATTTTGCGCAGTGACGCTAATCGGTGTGATTAAGGTGTAAACCATGCTTAAAACTCCGGTTGTAACAGAATTTCTAAATTGATGCTGCAAGCAATTTTTAAGAGTAAAGAAATAAAACGCAGTAACAGTTAGGGATGTGCCCAAAAATATATTTAATAAGTTCACCGTTTAAAAACATACACTGCCTTCGGATTAAGACCCCTTGACTTTTTCCACTTTAAGTTACAGCCTCATTCTAAAATTGATTAAAATCCCCCCCCCCCCATCAATCTACACACAATACCCCATAATGACAAAGCAAAAACTACATTTTTTTTATATTTGCCAATTTAAACTGAAACGTGACATTTACACAAGTATTAAGACCATTTACGCAGTACTATGTTAAAACACCTTTGGCAGCAATTACAGCCTTGAGTCTTCATGGCTATGACGCAACAAGCTTTGCACACCTGTATTTGTGGAGTTTCTCCCATTTTCCGCCGCAGATCCTCTCAAGCTCTATTAGGTTGGATGTTCGATCGGGTTCAAGTCCAGGCTCTGGCTAGGCCACTCAAGGACATTCAGAGACTTGTCCTGAAGCCACTCCCGTGTTGTCTTGGCCGTGTGCTTAGGGTCGTTGTCCTGTTGGAAGGTGAACCTACACCCCAGTTGGAGGTCCTGAGAGCTCTGGTTCACGTATTAATCAAGGATCTCTGCACTTTGCTCATTTCATCTTTGCCTTGATCCTGACCAGACTCCCAGCCACTGCCACTGAAAAACATCCCCACAACATGATGCTGCCACCACCATGCTTCACCAGAGAATCTTGTTTCTCTTGGTCTGACAGTCCTTTAGGTGCCTCTAGGCAAACTCCAAGCGGGCTGTCATGTGCTTTTTACTGAGGAGTGGCTTCCATCTGACCACTCTACTGTAAAGGCCTGATTGGTGGAGTGCTGCAGACATGGTTGTCCTTCTGGAAGGGTTTTGGTACCCTTCCCCAGATCTGTGCCTCGACACAATCCTGTCTCGGAGCTCTACGGACAATTCCTTCAACCTCATGGCTTGGTTTTTGCTCCGACATGCACTGTCAACTGTGGGACCTTATATACACAGGTATGTGTGCCTTTCCAAATCATGTCCGATCAATTGAATTTACCACAGGTGGACTCAAAGTTGCAGAAACATCAAGGACGATCAATGGAAACAGGATACACCTGAGCTCAATTTCTAGTCTCATAGGAAAGGGTCTGAATACTCACAGTACGAGTCAAAAGTTGACACACCTACTCATTCAAGGGTTTCTTTATTGTAGAATAGTCTAGACATTACAACTATGTAATAACACATATGGAATCATGTAGTGACCAACAAAAAAAAGTGTTAAACAAATAAAAATATATTTTATATTTGAGATTCTAAGTAGCCACCCTTTGCCTTGATGACACCTTTGCACACTCTTGGCATTCTCTCAACCAGCTTATTGAGGTAGTCACCTGGAATGCATTTACATTAACACATGTGCCTTGTTAAAAGTTCATTTGTGGAATTTCTTTCCTTCATAATGTGTTTGAGCCAATCAGTTATGTTGTAACAAGGTAGGAGTGGTATACAGAAGACAGCCCTATTTGGTAGAAGACCAAGTCCATATTATGGCAAGAACAGCTCAAATAAGTAAAGAGAAACGACAGTCCATCGTTACTTTAAGACATGAAGGTCAGTCAATTCTGAAAATTCCAAGAACGTTGAATGTTTCTTCAAGTGCACTCGCAAAAACCATCAAGAGCTATGATGAAACTGCATCTCATGAGGACCGCCACAGGAAAGGAAAACCCAGAGTTTCCTCTGCTGCAGAGGATAAATTCATTCGAGTTACCAGCCTCAGAAATTGCAGCCCAAATAAATGCTTCAGAGTTCAAGTAACAGACACATCTCAACTTCAACTGTTCAGAGGAGACTGCGTGAATCAGGCGATCGTGGTTGAATTGCTGCAAAGAAACCACTACTAAAGGACACCAATAAGAGACTTGCTTGGGCCAAAAAAAAGAGCAATGGACATCAGACTGGTGGTAATCTGTCCCTTGGTCTGATGAGTCCAAATTTTAGATTTTTGGTTCTAACCGCCGTGACTTTGTGAGACGCAGAGTAGGTGAACGGTTTCTCTCTGCATGTGTGATTCCCACCGTGAAACATGATGGTGGTGTGATGGTGCCTTGCTGGTGACACCGTCTGATTTATTTCAAATTCAAGACACACTTAACCAGTATGGCTACCACAGCATTCTGCAGCGAAACGCCATCCCATCTGGTTTGCACTTACTGGGACTATCATTTGTTCTCAACAGGACAATGACCCAACACACCTCCAGGCTGTGTAAGAGCTATTTGACCAAGAAGGAGAGTGATGTAGTGCTGCAATAGATGACCTGGCCAATTGAGATGGTTTGGGATGAGTTGGACCGCAGAGTGAAGGAAAAGCAGCCAACAAGTGCTCAACATATGTGGGAACTCCTTCAAGACTGTTGGAAAAGCATTCCAGGTGAAGCTGGTTGAGAGAATACCAAGAGTGTGCAAAGCTGTCAAGGCAAAGGGTGGCTACTTTGAAGAATCTCAAATATATTTTGATTTGTTTAACACTTTTTTGGTTACATGATTCCATGTGTTATTTCATAGTTTTGATGTCTTCACTATTATTCTACAACGTAGAAAATATTAAAAATAAAGTAAAACCCTGGAATGAGTAGGTGTACAAACTTTTGACTGGTATGTAAATAATGTATCTGTACTTTGTTTTTAATAAATTCGCAAAACATTTTTAAAAACCTGTTTTCACTGTCATTATGGGGTATTGTGTGTAGATTGCTGAGCAAATAGTTTTATTTAACCCATTTTCGAATAAGGTTGTAACGTAACAAAATGTGGAAACAGTGAAGGGGTCTGAATACTTTCGGAAAGCACTGTATATCCATGTGAATTCACAAGACAGCTGCGCTGCTGCCAACGGTTTGGGTCTAACAGTGGTTCCCTTTCAGATGGTTTAGTGTTGCACCTGTACTACCATTACTGTAGCTCAATTCCACCTCCGCAAAGATTACATTTCCTTCTCAAAGTATAGCCATACAGGACTTCGCTGCTGTTGCTTGCCTTTCTCTGCTATTTTTTCCAACTGGTAACGACCACAAAAAATTAAAATAAAGATTACTTCACTCCTTGTACTTCGGACTCCCGTTCTCGACTCCCATTTCTAAGTATCAAGAGTCACTTCCACTAGGAATTGACTCCTAAGACACTATTTTTGGAACATAGGAGACTGATTAGTTACCGTACCTTCGAGAACAAACACTCCCATCTGTCATAGTGAGCTTGCGAGGGACGGAGAGGGGCACAGTATAGGCAAGTCAGCCAACAGGCAGACATTCAGAACCGTGCACTAGGCCCATCTATAGGCAGTCAAAAGCTGTATCTCGCAACGGAATGCTGCATCTCGCAATTTCTTGGTTGCAAGGTCTTGCAACTTCAGTAAAGCAGGGCCTAATCAATGAATAGGCTAGAATATTCTACAAACAGACCAAAGACTGAACACACACTTGCATCATCAGCAAAGAGATGGGGTGTAATCATTAGTCCAAACAGTTGCAACATTTTGCAACTAAAACAAGTTTCTATTGGACAAGTCCAGGCAAGTCCCTTCCCATTTCGTTCCGTTTGCTTCCATATAAGAAACATAATGAATACGTCCCAGGCGAGCCAGCGCGAGGGAGAGAGAGGGGGCGGGCAGGCAGGCAGAAAAGTGGTACACATACTTTGTGATGTACATAATGTAGATAGATACCTTCTCTCGTCAAACATATCATTCCAAAATCATGGGCATTAATATGGAGTTGTTCCCCCCTTTGCTGCTATAACAGTCTCTACTCTCCTGGGAAGGTTTTCCACTACACGTAACATTTCCGCGGGGACTTGATTCCATTCAGCCACAAAAGCATTAGTGAGGTCGGGCACTGATGTTGGGCGATTAGGCTTGGCTCGCAGTGGGCGTTCCAATTCACCCCAAATGTGTTCGATGGGGGTTGAGGTCAGGGCTTTGTGCAGGCCAGTCAAGTTCATCCACACCGATCAACAAACCATTTCTGTATGGACCTCGCTTTGTGCATTGTCATGATACAGGAAAAGGGCCTTCCCCAAACTGTTGCCACAAAGTTGGAAGCGCAGAATCGTCTAGAATGTCATTGTATGCTGTAGCGTTAAGATTTCCCTTCACTGGAACTATTATTTATCCTCCAAACCTTAGTTGGCTCTATGCATTCAGGCAGGTACCGTTCTCCTGGCATCCGCCAAAACTGCCAGATGGTGAAGCGTGATCCATCACTCCAAAGAACGCGTTTCCACTGCTCCAGAATCCATGGCAGTGAGTTTTACACCACTCCTGCCGACACTTTGCATTCCCATGTTGATCTTAGGCTTGTGTGCAGCTGCTCGGCCATGGAAACCCATTTCATGAAGCTCCTGACGAACTCTTATTGTGTCGAAGTTGCTTCCAGAGGCAGTTTGGAACGTGTTAAGTTAGCATTGCAACCGAGGACAGGCGAGGTTTACGCTCTTCAGAACTCAGTGGTCCCGTTCTGTGAGCTTGTGTGACCTAACACTTCGCAGCTGAGCTGCTGTTGCTCCTAGACATTTCCACTTCACAATAACCACACTCACAGTTGACCGGGGCAGCTTAAGCAGGGCAGAAATTTGCTAAACTGACTTGTTAGAAAGGTGGCATCCTATGACAGGACCAAGTTGAAAGTCACTGAGCTCTTCGGTAAGGCCAGTCTACTGACAGTGTTTGTTTATGGAGATTGCATGGCTATGTGCTCAATTTTATGTGGCTGAAATAGCCGAATCCACTATTTTGAAGGGGTGTCCACATACTTTTCACAAATTCACTAAAGTTTGCCTCTTCCTCTGGTCCTCAAATTTCCCCATGCCTTTATAGTTAGTCTATAACACGGACAATAATATGGTTTTTGATAACTGCACTGCAATTTAAATTAATAATAGCAAATGGGATCCCCCTCTTTAAAAAAAACAAAAGGCCAAAACTGCTTTCAAAAGAGTTTTCCCGCAATTGCATTAAGAACTGTTGTGCAATGACTGCTTGTCAGAATACATGTTTCCCTCCCTATGGCTCTCACAACTTAAATGCACCTCGAGAAGACTATTTCTAGAACACACAACAAGCAGACTAGGTAAAAAAAATATATAATAATGAAAAAAATAAAATAAGTCAACTGTTCTACTATGGGGCTGTTTTTGATTTAATAACATTACACGGTAAAAACAGTAGCAATGGAAAGTTACATCCTGAGTGATAAAGTATAGGCTTTGAATTACTTCGCCAGCAGCTACAGTAGGCTACACAGCGCTGTTTGAGTTGAGCGCCGAGGTGCTGAGCATTTGACTATTTAATAACCATTCATCTGAAATCGGGAGTGTCAGCAACAATCATACATGTCAGTTCAGTGCACACAGCGTAACAATTATTTATTTTTTAAAATCAGAATACACTTATTTAGGAATTTATTTCATAGAACAACAATGCTTCAGTATGTATTAGGCTGTCATCTACAAAAAAATTGACCTCTCCAGAATCCATATGATGGAAATCAGTCAGAGTGACAAAGAACTTTAGCCCCTCTGACAGACTCACAGGGAGGAAAATAACTGAGAGCAGGCTTGCACTGGTTTCCCAGGATACGGCAGGCTGAGATTTCCCCTCTGGAAGCCCCTCAGTTCACCATCCCCCATACTAGAGACTGACTGCGGAAGAGTCTGGATTTATGGGGTGTCCTTCAGCTTTGACGTATTACAATGCTATATTTATGTAACCATCTTAAGTATGTGTAACTACAAAAAAGGTCATTGGGGAATCATGAATTTTGCTTGATATGAACCTACAGGAAACTGCTTGTGCATTCTGAAAGAGTCCCTGCTGCTAACTAGGCTAACTTATCAAAACATCGTCAATGAATGATCAATTCCCCCAAGAATACTATATTTTTAAGACCAAGAAACCTATCAGGTCAAGACTAGCTGTGTGTCTTAAAAATGGAAATGCCTCCTGAGACGCAAATGCTGTAACTTCTATTTGGCCTAGACTTGAGCAGTCCATGGGTAAGTCAAAGGGGAAAATAACCTTGTAGCATCTTGTACTAAGCCTGACCTGAAAGTGAATGACAGCTCTAGCCTTTGATTTTCAATAGCTGGAATGATGCCCAGACACACATGAAGTAGGATTTATGGTTCAAAGATAGAAGTATAAGCTGTTTTGGAATAGGCCTAATTCATCTGTATTGGTGTCAGGAAACGGTTAATATCCTAGGAAGGGGTGTTGTTGACACTTACTTTGCCTACGTATAACCTCCACAAAAAGACAAGGAGTCCCAGGGCTTCTCTTTGAGACATTTTTTAAGTTGTTATTGGCACTACCACTGTCAGAGCCTAGGCAATGTGGCTGTGGCATGCATAAGGCCTATTCATCAATGTGATTTTTCTGCCAATAACAAACAGAAAAGCCATGTTTACCATGTACCATGTTTATGCCATGCCTAACATTTACTCTACAAATATGACGCACAGATTATGTATGGAAATCATTTTCCTGACACACAAAAATACTATTGCTGTTTAATTTGATGTAGTCTACTTAGCCTACTGTATGGGAATAGAGCAATAATTAATTGTTTGGTCTCAAGAGAGAAATCTCATTCAGGGTTAGCACTGATTAAAGGGCACAGAGATTTAAATATATGTTATTGAGAAATACAGGATGAGGCAACCTCCACTTGTATGGCTTCATTTCTGACCCAGTAGCCATGGCCTTCACATGTCTGAAAGACATTGATAGTTGAAGGATTATGTCAGACCCTCAACCTAGCTGATTGGAGGGACTGGATGGAACGAATCATCTATCAAGCTATTTCAGATCTGTGAACACCCAAGGGGAAGGGAATAAGGTTTGAAATGGGACCTGGTTATCGTCTTTCCAGGCGTAGTTTTGAAGAGGTTCAAACCTGGCTAACATTGCCTTCCTGCTACACCTGTTTTTTCTATGACATTCTTGAGAGTGCTGCTTCCCTCAGGATCTAGGAATTCATCTGAGACTAGCCCTCGGGGGCCACCAGTCAGAAACTCCAGTGAAAATTGCAAAACAAAAAAGTCCTGCCATTTTTGCTAAAAGCTGCCATCAAACTACAAAACCCTCGTAGTCCTATATTTCATAGCCAGAATTAGGTGAAAACAAAACCATGCAACAATAGAATCAATCCTGTTCATCTGGGATTTGTTACACCCCCTCCCCCATCAAAGATTCCATTGTGACATTGTAAACCCTGATGAGAGTCTGAGAGAACAGCATATTCTAAGCATTGCAGCATGAGCAACACTAGAATGCTTTGTTAACTTTTGGGGTAGGGGGCAGTATTTTCACGTCCGGATGAAAAGCATGCCCAGAGTAAACGGCCTGCTTCAAAGCCATAAAAGCTAGAATATGCATATTATTAGTAGATTTGGATAGAAAACACTCTGAAGTTTCTAAAACTGTTTGAATGATGTCTGTGAGTATAAAATAACTTCTATGGCAGGCAAAAACCTGAGAAAAAATCCAACCAGGAAGTGGGAAACTAAGGTTGGTGGGTTTTCAACTCAGCTCCTATTGAAGATAGTGGGATATTGGTAATGTTGCACTTCCTAAGGCTTCCACTAGATGTCAACAGTCTTTAGAACGTTGTCTGATGCCTCTACTGTGAAGTGGGAGCGAATGAGACGGGAATGAGTCAGCAGCCACGAGCTGACCATGCGCGTTCACATGAGAGTTAGCTCCCGTTCCATTTGCTTTTCTGAAGACAAAGGAATTCTCCGGTTGGAACATTATTGAAGAATTATGTTAAAAACATCCTAAAGATTAATTCAATACATCGTTTGACATGTTTCTACTGACTGTTACGGAACTTTTTTACATTGTCTGCTTTTAGTGAACGCACTTCGTGACTTTGGATTTGTTTACCAAACGTGCAAACAAAAGTAACTATTTGAACAAAAATGGACATTACCGAACAAAACTAACATTTCTTGTGGAAGTGGGAGTCCTGGGAGTGCATTCCGACGAAGATCAGCAAAGGTAAGTGAAGATTTATAATGTTACTTCTGACTTCTGTTGACTGCATAATATAGCGGATATATATTTGTGTCTTTGTTGGGCTCTGAGCGCCGACTCAGATTATTGCATGGTTTGCTTTTTCCGTAAAGCTTTTTTGAAATCTGATACAGCGGTTGCATTAAGGAGAAGTGCATCTAAAATTCCATGCATTACAGTTGTATCTTTTAGCAATGTTTATTATGACTATCCCTGTAAATTGATGTGGCGCTCTGCAAAATCAAAGGATGTTTTGGAACTTCTGAACGTAAGGCGCCAATGTAAACTCAGAATTGTGGATATAAATATGAACTTTACCGAACAAAACATACATGTATTGTGTGACATGAAGTCCTATGAGTGTCATCTGATGAAGATCAAAGGTTAGTGATTGATTTGATCTATATTTCTGCTTTTTGTGAATCCTCTCTTGGGTGGAAAAATGGCTGTGTTATTCTGTGAATAGGCACTCACCTAACATAATCGTTTGGTTTGCTTTCGTCGTAAAGCCTTTTTGAAATCGGACACTGTGGCTGGATTTACAACAAGTGTATCTTTAAAATGGTGTAAAATACATGTATGTTTGAGGAATTTTAATTATGGGATTTCTGTTGTTTTGAATTTGGCGCCCTGCACTTTCACTGGCTGTTGAAGAGGTGGGACGCTACCGTCTCACCTACCCTAGAGAGGTTAATGGAAATATCACTCTAGTTAGTTGAAAGAATAGACAAAGCCATGAGACAAAAATAGATATCTTGTAACTATTGGGCTCATGGGCTGACTCACACACGTAACTTACGTAAATTACGTAACTCCCTCACAACGCCAGGTCAGCGGAGTCAATCACCACCTTCCGGAGACACCTGAAACCCCACCTCTTTAAGGAATACCTAGGATAGGATAAAGTAATCCTTCTAACCCCCCCCCCTTAAAAGAGTTAGATGCACTATTGTAAAGTGGTTGTTCCACTGGATATCATAAGGTGAATGCACCAATTTGTAAGTCGCTCTGGATAAGAGCGTCTGCTAAATGACTTAAATGTAATGTAAATGTAATGTAAATGTAACAGGACACAAAATGAAAAATGATCTGCTGATCAATACATTAGTTACACTGACAACCAAAACTAACAACTGGTCCATGGTCAGAGACAGGGCATTGGATCAGGTCAGGGAGGAGTGAACACAGAGGCAGGAATCTGCAGAGCAATGCATTTATTTCCATAGCAACAGAGCAGTGACATAAATCATCAGGGATATCTGTGATAAGAGGGTTTATCTAAGAGGAACATGATGCAACAAATCAAAGAGCTTCTCAGTATTGTTGGAAAGATGCAGTCTGACAAAGTCCTCTCTCTACAGGCAAACAAATCCAGGTGAATATTAGGCCAATTGTCCTACCAGTAGTGTTTCCGCCAAACTGACTTGATGCAGATAAAAATCAGTGCATGATGACAGTGCATTCGGAAAGTATTCAGACCCCTTGACGTTTTCCACATTTGTTATGTTACAGCCTTATTCTAAAATAGATTAAATAGAATCCTCAGCAGTCTACACACAATACCCCATAATGACAAAGCAAAAACAGGTTGATGTGTTTGCAAATGTATATAAATGTTTTTAAAAAATTAAAAAATAACCTTATTTACGTAAGTACTCAGACCCTTTCCTATGAGACTCAAAATTAAGCTCCGGTGCATCCTGTTCCCATTGATCATCCTTGAGATGTTTCTACAACTTGATTGGAGTCCACCTGTGGTAAATTCAATTGATTGGACATTATTTGGAAAGGCACACACACCTGTCTATATAAAAAAGGTCCCACAGTTGACAGTGCATGTCAGAGCAAAAACCAAGTCGAGGTCCAAGGAATTGTCCATAGAGCTCCAAGACAGGATTAGGTCGATGCACAGATCTGGGTAAGAGTACCAAAACATTTCTGCAGCATTGAAGGTCCCCAAGAACACCATGGCCTCCATCATTCTTAAATGGAAGAAGTTTGGAACCACCAAGACTCATCCTAGAGCTGGCCGCCCGGCCAAACTGAGCAATCGGGGGAGAAGGGCCTTGGTCAGGGAGGTGACCAAGAACCCGATGGTCACTCTGACAGAGCTCTAGAGTTCCTCTGTTGAGATGGGAGAACCTTCTAGAAGGACAACCATCTCTGCAGCACTCCACCAATCAGGCCTTTATGGTAGAGTGGCCAGACGGAAACCACTTCTCAGAAAAAAAGCACGACAGCCCGCTAGGAGTTTGCCAAATGGCACCTAAAGGACTCAGACCATGAGAAACAAGATGATCTGGTCTGATGAAACCAAGATCGAACTCTTTGGCCTGAATGCAAGCATCACATCTGGAGGAAACCTGGCACCATCCCTACGGTGAAGCATGGTAGTGGCAGCATCATGCTGTGGGGATGTTTTTCAGTGGCAAGGATTGGGAGACTAATCAGGATCAAGGCAAAGATGAACGGAGCAAAGTAGAGAGAACCTTGATGAAAAGCGCTCAGGATCTCAGACTGGGGCAAAGGTTCACCTTCCAACATGACAACAACCCTAAGCACACAGCCAAGACAATGCAGGGGTTGCACAAGTCTCTGAATGTCCTTGAGTGGCCCAGGAAGAGCCCAGACATGATCAAACTAGAGGTCGACCGATTAATCGGAATGGCCGATTAATCGGGGCCGATTTCAAGTTTTCATAACAATCGGAAATCTGTATTTTTGGGCGCCGATTTGCCTTTTTTTTTTTTACACCTTTATTTAATCTTTATTTAACAAGGCAAGTCAGTTAAGAACACATTCTTATTTTCAATGACGGCCTAGGAACGTTCTGCCTTCAGGGGCAGAACGACAGAGTTTTAACCTTGTCAGCTCGGGGGATTCAATCTTGCAACCTTACAGTTAACTAGTCCAATGCTCTAACATCTGATTACATTGCACTCCACGAGGAGCCTGCCTGTTAGCGAATGCAGTAAGCTAAGGTAAGTTGCTAGCTAGCATTAAACTTATCTTGTAAAAAACAATCAATCAATGACTGTCATTGCTCCAATGTGTACTTAACCATAAACATCAATGCCTTTCTTAAAATCAATACACAAGTATATATTTTTAAACCTGCATATCTAGCTAAAAGAAATCCAGGTTAGCAGGCAATATTAACCAGGTGAAATTGCGTCATTTCTCTTGCGTTCAATGCACGCAGAGTCAGGGTATATGCAACAGTTTGGGCCGCCTGGCTCTTTACGAAATAATTTGCCAGAATTTTACGTAATTATGACAACATTGAAGGTTGTGCAATGTAACAGGAATATTTAGACTCATGGATGCCACCCGTTAGATAAAATACGGAACAGAATAAACGTTTTGTTTTCGAGGTGATAGTTTCCAGATTAGTCAAAGGTATATGGTTTAGAGAGAAATAGTCGACGCGTTATAATTCCTGTAATAACTTGCGGCTGAATTTCAAAAGGGGTTCCTTCGTTATTTTACCGTTCATGTCTTCCACAGAGAATGTCTTGATCTACTTCAAATAAGGTCTGTGTTTCGTGCAGGCTTAAACCGCCTCGACGTTTTGATACCCGTGTAAATCTCACTAGGATAAGGTAACGTTTGTCAACATATTTTCATAAATCCACTCTACAAAAAAAACTGATCTTCACTTATATTTAGCCAATATTGATCAGAGTTACCTTGTCTACACAGTTATATCTACACAGTTATAAAATTGGCACGGTGATGTAAGCCTACACGAAACAGACCTTATTTTAAGTGAATCTAAAAAATATCCTATGGAATAAATGAAGGAACCGCTTTTCAGATTTTGCTAGAAGGTGTCATGGGAATTATGACTCGCACTTTGGTTGTCAATTCTTACCATGCCCATTATTAAAATAGGATTTCCAGCATATAGAAATTTAAAGTTTTTGTTTTCAACATTCATCACAGGTAACTTAAACTCTATTTTTATTCAAACAGTTGAGAGTATTTGTCTCCTAAGCAGACACTTCAGTCTCATTGTCACTTCAGAGCTGTGTGTGTGTGTGTGTGTGTATTTATGTATTATATTAAGTTAAAATAAAAGTGTTCATTGTTCATTCAGTATTGTTGCAATTGTCATTATTACAAAAATGTGTGTGTATTATATATATATATATATATATATATATATATATATAAAAAATAAAAAATATTTTTTATATATATATCGGCCGATTAATCGGTATTGGCTTTTTTGTCCTCCAATAATCGGTATCGGCATTGAAAAATCATAATCGGTCGACCTCTAGATCAAACATCTCTGGAGAGACCTGAAAATAGCTGTGCAGCAACACTCCCCATCCAACCTAGCAGAGCTTGAGAGGATCTGCAAAGAGGAATGAGAGAAACTCTTCAAATACAGGCGTGTCAACCTTACGGCATGTCACCATGTCGAACAATTTTACAGAATTTTCCATCACAGCGGTTGTAATTTTTATTTAATTTTTTATTATACAGTATGACTTTACTTGCATGAAAACTGGATGGAAACGTGGTTTAAGTCAAGTCAATCTCCATAGAGGATGATTTCTCCAATCTGCATGTAGTAAAACAAACTCCTGTAAAGTACAATATCTCCTCAAGCTATGGATGACAGGCAATAATGCAATGTCTGAAAATGTGACAAGCTCAAAGCAAACAGAAACCCAACGGTAAAGAGGGGGCAGTGACAAATCTGTGTGTTGGAAATGTTGGTTTACTACAGAGGAGAGATGAGATGACCAACAACTGGTCTATACTCAAAAACTCAGTGACACATTTAGGCTACTAACAGTATTTGGCCTATTTTTATATATATATATATAATATCTCAAAACCAGAGACAGTAGCATTGACAACCTGATTCCACAATGATAAAATGGCCCAAAAATGAGATGTTTATATTGGTAAAAACTTGCCCATTCTTCAGATCACTTGTGGAGCAACAAGATATTAGGCAGATGGTCATACTTTTTCCCCCCTCTCTCCAAACTGCAGCAACCCAAACAGGAAATACATTCCACAAGACCAAAGGAGGCAGACATGGCAATAGAAGCTGCCTTTAGCTCAACAACAATACCAAAGACCTCTGGGTTGTAGTAGCACATGAGGGGATTATTCAAATCCTTTAATAAGGTTGTCAGTTGAGTTGGACAGTACTGATTGAAATGTGTCTTACGTGTGTAACATTCAGCCACACTGGAGGTGGGGAAATAAGTGAGAATGCTATTCATGGACTACAGCTCAGCATTCATCACCAAGATAGGGACCCTGGGATTGAACCCCCTCTGCAACTGGATCCTGGACTTCCTGACTTGCCAGCCTCAGGTGGTGAGGGTATGCTCAATTATCAGATAATCGTGTAACTGACAATTATGAACAATAACCATGAACAAAAGCAATTCATTATAATATTCTTAATACATTCATTTTTAGGAGAAGGGGGAATTCAACTTTATATTCAAACAGATAAAGTTTACCCAATAGCAGTTAAGTTTTACATGAAGTGGGTAAAATTGGTAATCATTTCACGAGCAGAGCGGCACAGTCGGGAGGAGAAGCTTCATTTCCAAAAGTCCCTAGCGGTCAAAACCCATTCGGTTTTGAGATGCGTTTTCACCAAAGCTGTGTCTTATTCATTACATATGTCGAAGATCATTTTCAAAGATGCATTTAAAAGCTCAAAACATTTAACAATAATGAGAATTATGATAATGACAGGTTACATTTGCATAACAATTAATCGTTACCCAAAATTCCATAATCATCACAGCCCTAGCAACAACGCCTCTGCCACGTTGACCCTCAACACGGGGGCCCCTCTGGGGTTTGTGCTTAGTGGTCTCCCTGTTTACGAAGACTGCGTGGCCACGCACGACTCCAACATCATCAAGTTTGACGACAACACAGTGGTAGGTCTGATCACCGACAGCGATGAGTCAGCCTATAAGAAGGAGGTCAGAGACTTAGCAGTGTGGTGCCAAAACAACAACCTCAATAAGACCAAAGCGATGATCGTGCACTATAGGAGAAAGAGGGGAGAGCATGCCCCCATCAACATCAACGGGGCTGTTGTAGAATGGGCCGAGAGCTTCAAGTTCCTTGGCGTCCACATCACTAAGGACTTAAGGATGGTCCACACAAACAGTCATGAAGAGGGCAAACCAGCGCCCCTTCAGGCTGGAAAGTTTTGGCATGGGCCCTCGGATGCTTCTACAGCGGCACCAGCGAGAGCATCTTGACTGGCTGCATCAGCACTCTGTATGGCAAATGAACCACCCTTGACCTCACAGCGCTACAGAGGGTGGTGCGGACAGCCCATACATCACTGGGGCCGAGCTTCCTGCCATCCAGGACCACTATATCAGGCAGTGTCAGAGGAATGCCCGATTGCCTAAGACTCCAGCAACCCAAGCCATAGACTGTTCACTCTGCTACCGTTGGGCAAATGGTACCAGTGTATCGGCTCTCGGACCAACAGGTTCAGAGACAGCTTCTACCCCCAAACCATAAGACTGCTACATAGCCAACTAATGGTACCTGAACTATCTGCCCTGACTACCTTGCACTGACCCTATGCGCATGTGCACACATACACAAACTACATCCCACAAAACCTCCCACACACACTCCTTCTAGTCTGTTCTTTATTTTACTCTTATTATCCATCCTGATGCCTAGTCACTTTACCCTGCCTTCATGTACATATCTACCAAAAATACCTCTTACCTCCGCACATTGATCTGGTACTCCATGTATATACTGTAGCTCCATTCTTGTGTATGTTATTCCACGTTACCATTTTATTATTAAACTGCATCGTTGGGAAGGACTCATAAGCAAGCATTTCATGATAACGTCTACACCAGTTGTATTCGGATCAAGACAAATAAAATTTGATTTGAGTGGGAAGATACTGTACTACTGGCATATATCTTGGCAAAATGTGTCAAATTCTCAATCCAACATTACCGCCCAAGCAGAAACTATAACAGTCAACAAACCATGCAATACCCAGATCAATGTATTACATCGAAAACAACGGTGCAGCATTATTGATATTATCTATCAAGCAAGCTACCAAATGCACCGGATAGCAAGTGCTTCTCCCGTTCTTAGGATGCAGCAAACTTGTTTACCTGTTACTCACTGGTTAGCTTGCTATAACACAAGCAAATGTTTGTGAAAGCGAGACATAACGCAACCTAGATATACTAGCACGGCTAAATACCGATAGAGTGTAAAGTCAGTAGATATCTAGCTAACTACAATAAGCAGATATGAGCTCGGAAGACCAGTTGTGGGGTGGTTGATTTTCTTTCAAGTAAAGAGGTCGCAAAATTTCCCAACCAGCTCGCTAATTGTTATAAAAAGCAACATTAGATTTGACCTACTATAAATCGGTGATAATCTTTCAAATCCGACCAGCTTGGTACTACCCGGTTGTGAGGTCAGTTCAAGTGAGCCGACATAACCAGCTTTGAAGCATAGAAAAATGCATAGACGTAGCTCGTAGGCTAGTATTTATGAATCTGATCACTATTTAGCAGGAAGGTGCAATTAAATCTCCGCAAGCGCAGTACACCGGTTTCATCGAAACTCATGCAGACAACACGGGGCACTATGTTGCAAGCTATTAATATGGCCTTTTAACGCCCTAAACTAAAACGCCTCTGTCAGGCTCGAGTGGAGAAAAAGTTCGGCAACATAATAGTTACACAAAATACATAAGAAACTATCACTGTAACAAACGCTACCCGGTTTGGAAAAGCATTTTTTATTGTATTTATTTAACCTTTACTTAACTAGGCAAGTCAGTTATGAATACATTCTTATTTACAATGACGGCCTACCGGGGAAGAGTGGGTTATCTGCCTTGTTCAGGGGCAGAACGACATATTTAGCTTGTTAGTTCGGGGATTCGATCCAGCAACCTTTCGGTTACTGTCCCAACGCTCTAACCACTAGTCCCCATAATTCACACACCCAAAGATCTAACGTTAGCAGCCAGGTAACTAGTAATTTTGGCTGTACATTTTCAGAATTACCATAGACTATTAGGGTTCCCTACCGATTATAGCTTAGTTACCTAGCATTAGTTAGCTATCTACCTTCCCTGACACTCGAAAGACACTCCTTGAAATTGCCTCGCAGGGAGGGCAAAGAGACAACATATTTGCAAAAACAATGTCCCGAAACCAAACAAATCACACTAGCTAACGTTAGTTAGTCCACATCTACATTATATCAGGGATATCTTAAAATACATACTAAAAGCCAGTTCACTACCAAGTATTCATAGTTTGGATATCTTAGAATTTCTAGCAACTGTTGCTAAAATTGTAGGTTTCTGGTTAGTAGCTACTGAACGACCACAGCTAACTAGCTAGTTATCGACAACTAATGTTAGCTGTCTAGGTACTGTAGCTAGTACTCTGCGACGTTTTTTTTAAGCTAGCACACAATACAAACAAATCTAATACAACTGGCACAGTAGGGTACTATCCCTTGTTACAACAACTGTTATTTGTGACGAGAGTAAATGTGTTAAGCGCTTTCAGATAAAAACGTTTTTAATCAAAGTACAGTTGATAAGCGCATCACTTACCAGTTAGCTAGGCATCCACCCTCTTGACATCGAATGAAGTCTGTATACAACGGATGTGACGTTTCTCTATATAAACCAGAGCGCGTGAGCTAAACTACAAACCTTCGGTTGATCACACGGTTCAGACACACTCAAAAACCTCGAATTCGAAGTGAATGCAGAGGTGAAAGCTTCAGATATTAACCAATTTTTATAACAGCATTACTTCATCACAAATATTATGTTTTATGTAGATAACATGGCATTAGTTACAAATTCAAGTGTGGAAGAACAATACATTATGCTTCTAATAACTAATTTCATCATGATTTGAATCGATTATTTGTATTTATAAACAAACCCACTGAAACGGTAGAAAATATTTTTTGCTCCAAGAATCAAATTGTCACACAAAGGTATTTAGGTATATTCCGTGGAGTTATCCGTCCTCTAGTGGTCTTTTTAAACCGAATAGGCGAAGTATCACTTATCAAACGCTAGAGTGCTACAAAGATTCGACACTAACATGTCTCCCACTGGACGAAACGCACTTAGGTGGTCCACACATTGACGCTGTTCTAATAATATAATAATCGGGAAATACAATATTCAGCATGAATTGACATTTCCCTTGGTCCTATGTTTAAAAACATAATTTCATAAAATAGTATAACATCAGGAGGCAATTACAGTTTATTAATTCGATTTTACTTGTGTGCAGTGACGTTTATGTAACTTTAGAAGTTGACTTCATCTTATTCAATGATACTGTTGTCACTCCATTTTATAATTGACTTGTGAAGTTTTTTTTGTAATGGAATTTGATAAAACTACTCAATGTCTTGAATTGTAAGTTTAGTCAGTTGGTAATGTTATGGACTTACATAACAGTCTTGAACGCTGCATTACTGATACAGTATGTGTGGCTGTGCTGCACGATCCGAAGTATCGTGTTATTATAGGAGGGGCAAGTGTAGCGGGTTGTTTGCCCTTCAAAAGCCTCTCCTCTCGCGCCTTACAGTCTCACTCAACCAGGGTAGTTGAGCTGAAAGGACCGCGCCCAGCACCTCTAGCACCATGGGACTCACACACGACCCAACCTTCCAGAAACTGGAGAAATGGTACCATGAACATGCTCTGCACCTTAACATGAGGAAGATGTTTGAGGAAGACAAGGAGCGATTCCACAAATTCAGGTATCTTTATGGTTGACTTATTTTGAAATTGTTCGTGTTAATTTGTTGAAGATACACACAGTATCCTTATTCTAAAAAAACATAACATCACCAGTGTATCATGTGATTTCAATTAAAATGCTGTCCATTAGAAAATGTTGTCTTCACTTCAGGCTACCTTTAGACAAAGCACATAATGTGTCATCATGAACAGATGCTACTGCCAATAAAAAACAACTGTACAATTTGAGATCTTTGCTATTGCATCAGTGACATAATTCATTCAGGTGCAACTGTCTCTTTCCCCGAAATATGTGCCTTTTATCAGAGTAGCTTATGGGCTTCCACACCATTAAAAATGCAGCACTTCTGGCTGAACTCCCTTCATGTACTGCTAGTGGTGTGGGGGTTTGTTGTCTGATGTCTGTCTGTATTGCTATCTGTATTGTAATAACCCTAACCTTCGTAAGTGCATTACAAGCACTTCCACATACACAAGCAAACAGTATAATTGGGATACCCTGCTTGCCTTGGAATTATAAATAAGTGGGTTTAGGTTTCGATTGGGCTACCCCTCAAATTCACTACAAAATGCTTGTGGTGAAACAAAACAGATTTATATTTGTTTCATGGTAAAGGGCTGTTTGATTTTGTAACTTGTGGGCAAAAGGTTATTGAGTTAATTGCCTAAATCCAGAATCAGACAGAATTACATATAGAATCCCTCATTTAATAGGATCTCTGTGGAAACAGATCACTCACCCTGTCAAATGTTCTGTGTCTGAATAGCACAACGCTGAAGACAGATCATGGAGACATTCTGATTGATTACTCTAAGAATCTCATCACTGAGGATGTCATGAAGATGTTGGTCGAACTGGTAAATCGCTGCTTCTCTATCATAATGATTCAAATAACACAACAATTACAAATAGCCATACTGTATTTGGCATTTACCTACAGTCATTACAAAAACAGTCTTCTTCTGCTGTGCTTCCAGTAGCCTATCAACCTTCCTGACATCGAAGGCCTATTTGCCCACCAATAGATGTATATATGTTTTCTCTAGGGCAAGTCGAGGGGGATTGAGGCCGCCAGGGACAAGATGTTCCATGGAGACAAGATCAACTTCACTGAGGTGCCTATCTGAGCTTTAGCCTGAGCGTGGTTTATTATCAATGTTATTATCATTGTGATAATGAATGGCCAAATGTAACACACCTGACACCTCCTCAGAAATTGGTTTGAAACAAATCAATGGCACTACATACATTTGCTGTAAGTCGCATATCAGTGTGTGTGTCCTTACTGTATCTTCTCCTCCTCCTGTTTGGTTAGGGCCGTGCTGTGCTACACGTGGCTCTAAGGAACCGCTCCAACCATCCCATCATGGTTGACGGACATGATGTGATGCCTGAGGTCAACAAAGTCCTGGAGAAGATGAAGGGCTTCTGCCACGTGAGTGGGAGCTGACCCAAGGGTCTCAATTTCGTAGCAAACCTCCAAATCTCTTAGTGACACCATTTGTGTTTTCCAATTTGAATAGTTACAGTACGGTTTATACATAGAATTGCTAGCTATCTCCCTGTGGCATTCAAGGCATAACAAATGCAATTTGACTGAATTATGTAGGCACTTTTTTCAATGGTCTACTCGTTTGTGTCTGGTGTAGAAAGTTCGCAGTGGCGAGTGGAAGGGCTGGACTGGAAAGTCCATCACAGACGTTGTCAACGTCGGCATTGGTGGATCTGACCTGGTAAGTAAAATTCTTGCGTATCATTTGTTAAAGTGTCAATATTTTTATTTATTTAACCTTTATTTACCTAGGCAATATGATGTTTCACTATTAGGTGTGAAAGCTGCCTCTGCCATCACTGTGTATTTGTTGTGTCTTCTTTGCCAGGGTCCTCTAATGGTGACTGAGGCTCTGAAGAACTACTCCAAGGGAGGTCCCCGTGTGCATTTTGTCTCCAACATTGACGGCACACACATCGCCAAAACCCTGGCTGAGCTCAATGCTGAGACCACCCTGTTCATCGTGGCCTCCAAGGTGCCTGCTTTTGGTTGTCTTTACCGTACCAGTGCATTCACTGGTTTTATTGTTTAGTCTGAACACTTGAGAGAGAGATATTCGTCTTCAAAATTGGCCTAAAAAATTGACAAGAAAGACAAACAAAAAATCATTGACAAAGAGCAAATAAACTGTACAGCTGATAATATGGAAACTCATAAAGTTCCACTCATCTTTAGCAGCAACAGTTGTTTGATACAATGGACGTTTCCATTGAAACAAAGGGATCAGTTGGTGCTGCATGCCACGTCGTACCTTCTCTCCTATGCCTCTGTAGAGTTGCAGCCAAAGTTATGTCTGAATGGCTTTCCTATTTTCATCCTATTTTCAGACTTTCACCACCCAAGAGACCATCACCAATGCAGAGTCTGCCAAGGAATGGTTCATTGAGCACGCTAAAGATGTGGGTAGCCTTTTTACCTTTAGAAAAATACAGGGAAATTGGTTGAATGCAAAGTATGTTAAATTAAACATTGTCTTCTTTACAGAAATCTGCTGTTGCCAAGCACTTTGTGGCGCTCTCCACTGCCGGCGTAAGTTCTTATTTTTGCAACACACCATCATAAATGCAGTGATATGCTCTGCATGTGTTTCTGTAAAATAAAATAACATTCTAATTTGGTTCTTTCTCCTCTCTTCTGCAGCCCTTAGTGAAGGCCTTTGGCATTGATCCTGACAACATGTTTGGCTTCTGGGATGTGAGTGCATGTTATCTGATGATGCAGAATGTCATGTGTGTATTTCATTGGGGGTAGTACAGTGCTCTTCCTGCAATCACAGGCTTTTGACGGGTGGACTTAGGCAACAGCTATATATAGCGTAGACTTCTGACTGAATTAGGTGCCTGGGCTCACAGGCTGGCAGCTGTGGGGTAATCAGAAGCCGCCCTCTCCAGCTCTGCCCTCAAAGAGTATTATATTATTGGTAGCGACCTTCTCCCTTGGAGAGGTTACTGTAAAGGCTGGGTCACATCAAAGGTCAGAAAGCTACATTTAGTTACATTGTTGGTATTTAAAGGGTAATGGCTCTAACATGCCATGCCCTTTCACGTCGGAGCAAAGATAGCTGCTTGCTCTCAGAAGTAATATGTATAAAAGCAGCAGTGTGTATTCATGGATGCCAAGGGAAGCCAGGCTTCCCCAAAATGGACCAAGAAAAAAATATTTTTGGTCTATTCTTAGTTTCATAAATGTCCTTGAATTTGCAAGAGGCTGATTGCATGTTACCGGAGAAAGCATCCGAGCGAACGAAACAGCGCCCCTCTGTCAAATCAAATCCAATTTTATTGGTCACATACACATGGTTAGCAGATGTTAATGCAAGTGTAGCGAAATGCTTGTCTTCTAGTTCCAACCATGCAGTAATATCTAACAAGTAATCTAACAATTTCACAACACCTACCTTATACACACAAGTGTAAAGGAATTAATAAGAATATGTACATATAAATATATGGATGAGCGATGGCCGAACAGCATAGGCAAGATGCAGTAGATGGTGTAGAGTACAGTATATACATATGAGATGAGTAATGTAGGGTATGTAAACATCATATAAAGTGGCATTGTTTAAAGTGACTAGTGATACATTTATTACATCCTTTTTTTAATTATTAAAGTGGCTGGAGATTTGAGTCAGTATGTTGGCAGCAGCCACTCAATGTTAGTGATGGCTGTTTAACAGTCTGATGGCCTTGAGATGGAAGCTGTTTTTCAGTCTCTCGGTCCCAGCTTTGATGCACCTGTACTGACCTCGCCTTCTGGATGATAGCGGGGTAAACAGGCAGTGGCTCGGGTGGTTGTTGTCCTTGATGATCTTTTTGGCCTTCCTGTGACATCGGGTGGTGTAGGTGTCCTGGAGGGCAGGTAGTTTGCCCCCGGTGATGCATTGTGCAGACCTCACTACCCTCTGGAGAGCCTTGTGGTTGTGGGCGGAGCAGTTGCCGTACCAGGCGGTGATACAGCCCGACAGGATGCTCTCGATTGTGCATCTGTAAAAGTGTGTGTGTGTTTTTGGTGACAAGCCACATTTCTTCAGCATCCTGAGGTTGAAGAGGCGCTGTTGCGCCTTCTTCACCACACTGTCTGTGTGGGTGGACCATTTCAGTTTGTCCGTGATGTGTACGCCGAGGAACTTAAAACTTTCCACCTTCTCCACTACTGTCCTGTCGATGTGGATAGGGGGGTGCTCCCTCTGCTGTTTCCTGAAATCCACGATCATCTCCTTTGTTTTGTTGACGTTGAGTGTGAGGTTATTTTCCTGACACCACACTCCGAGGGCCCTCACCTCCTCCCTATAGGCCGTCTTGTCGTTGTTGGTAATCAAGCCTATCACTGTAGTGTCGTCTGCAAACTTGATGATGAGTTGGAGGCATGCATGGCCACGCAGTCATGGTACGTCTAGCGTATATCTGATGTTGTCTGGTCAGAAAGAGTATGACATTGTTTCCACCTGTAGCATTGAATGCAAGGGAAGCCAGCGAGCATTTGGCCTCCCTTGATAGAAAAATAAATAAAATAATAGCCAATCAGCATTGAGCAAAACTGAGTGAGCTCAGCTGTGAATCGTCCTGGCGCACCAAATAAATTGTCAAGGGAAGCCAGTTTGGATTTGGCTTCAGACCAATCACATCATAAGCCAAACATCATTATTGACAGAAAAAAACTTTAATTGTGGTATCTCGTTGTGCTAGTTAGGTAAAATCATCCCTTTCCTAAATTAGCCATCGATGGAGATAGGGATTTGGACTCGTGGTTTTACTTAATTTTCCGTACTGGTCAATGATTATAACGGCGATACTGACCCAACCATACATTCATACATTGTGCCCCTGGTCTGAGAGGATGGAAGCTCAACATGTAGCTAGATGTAGTATGGTAATGTTAACTAGCAGGCCTGCATATCGTTGCCCATGAAAGGAAGTTAGGCTAGCGAGCAAGTATTTTAGCTAGGTAGCCTAGGACAACAAAAACTAAAAGCGTGTACTGTCATAGACCATTTAGGCAACATAAAAGAGGAGGATGGCATTGGCGTCGTAGGGTGAGTCAACATGTTTTTTATACTTACACACACACACACACACACACACATATATATATATATATATATATATATATATATATATATATATATATATATATATATATATATATATATATATATATATATACACACACACACAGTTGAAGTCGGAAGTTTACATACACTTAGTTTGGAGTAAGGAGGCCCTGGCCTTAGTTATCTTTGTTTTCTTTATTATTTTAGTTAGGTCAGGGTGTGACATGGGGGATGTTTTTGTCTAGTCTAGGGTGTTTGTATTGTCTAGGGGGTTTTGTAGAGTTCATGGGGTTGTGTTCAGTGTAGGTGTTTATGTAAGTCTATGGTTGCCTGGATTGGTTCTCAATTAGAGACAACTGTCTATCGTTGTCTCTGATTGGGAGCCATATTTTAGGCAGCCATAGGCATTAGGTAGATTGTGGGTAATTGTCTATGTTTTGACGTTAGTTGCTTGTGTCTGCACTTTCGTTTGATAGCGTCACGGTTGTTTTGTCTAGTTTGTATTAGTGTTCGTTTCTTCTTCTATTAAAAAGAAGATGTATTTATATCACGCTGCGCCTTGGTCCTCTCTTTCACCTAACAACGATCGTGACAGGAGTCATTAAAACTCATTTTTCAACCACTGCACAAATTTCTTGTTAACAAACTATAGTTTTGGCAAGTCAGTTAGGACATCTACTTTGTGCATGACACAAGTAATTTTTCCAACAATTGTTAACAGACAGAGTATTTAACATATAATTCACTGTATCACAATTCCAGTGGGTCAGAAGTTTACATACACTAAGTTGACTGTGCCTTTAAACAGCTTGGAAAATTCCAGAAAATTATATCATGGCTTTAGAAGCTTATGATAGGCTAATTGACATAATTTGAGTCAATTGGAGGTGTACCTGTGGATGTATTTCAAGGCCTACCTTCAAACTCAGTGCCTCTTTGCTTGACATCATGGGAAAATCAAAAGAAATCTGCCAAGACCTCAGAAAAAAATTGTAGACCTCCACAAGTCTGGTTCATCCTTGGGAGCAATTTCCAGATGCCTGAAGGTACCACGTCTATCTGTACAAACAATAGTACGTAAGTATAAACACCATGGGACCACGCAGCTGTCATACCGCTCAGGAAGGAGACGTGTTCTGTCTCTTAGAGATGAACGTACTTTCGTGCAAAAAGTTCAAATCAATCCCAGAACAACAGCAAAGGACCTTGTGAAGATTCTGGAGGAAACAGATACAAAAGTATCTATATCCACAGTAAAATTAGTCCTATATCGACATAACCTGAAAGGCCACTCAGCAAGGAAGAATCCACTGCTCCAAAACCACCATTAAAAAAGCCAGACTACGGTTTGCAATTGCACATGGGGACAAAGATCGTATTTCTGGAGAAATGTCCTCTGGTCTGATGAAATACAAATAGAACTGTTTGGCCATAATGACCATCATTATGTTTGGAGGAAAAAGGGGGAGGCTTGCAAGCCGAAGAACATCATCCCAACCGTGAAGCACGGGGGTGGCAGCATCATGTTGTGGGGGTGCTTTGCTGCAGGAGGGACTGGTGCACTTCACAAAATAGATGGCATCATGAGGTAGGAAAATGATGTGGAAATATTGAAGCAACATCTTAAGACATCAGTCAGGAAGTTAAAGCTTGGTCGCAAATGGGTCTTCCAAATGGACAATGATCCCAAGCATACTTCCAAAGTTGTGGCAAAATGGCTTAAGGACAACAAAGTCAAGGTATTGGAGTGGCCATCACAAAGCCCTGACCTCAATCCTATAGAACATTTGTGGGCAGAACTGAAAAAGCGTGTGACCCAAGTTAAACAATTTAAAGACGATGCTAACAAATACTAATTGAGTGTATGTAAACTTCTGACCCACTGGAAATGTGATGAAAGAAATAAAAGCTTAAATAAATCATTCTCTCTACTATTATTCTGACATTTCACATTCTTAAAATAAAGTAGTGATCCTAACTGACCTAAGACAGGGAATTTTTACTAGGATTAAATGTCAGGAATTGTGAAAAACTGAGTTTAAATGTATTTGGCTAAGGTGTATGTAAACTTCTGACTTCAACTCTGTATATATATATATGTGTGTGTACACACACACACACACACACAGAGAGAAATCATTACCATGGACAGTCACATCATATTTAGCTAACGTTGATTGGACTAAATCGTTTTTGGTATCGTTTAGATGTCACTGTGTTAGACTAAGAATAGGTGATTAGATGCTGTTGAAATGTTGAAGTTAAAATGGTGCTGGAATAGTGGAGGCAGCTCCTGTTTTCTTTACAACTTGCGGTAACTCTCTGTGTTCTAAATCAATAGTTGTTTAGTTGTCCAAAAATGCAATATGTTCTGTGGACTTCACCGGATAGATGTTTCTCTTTTTGGTTTTGTAATGAAACAAATGTGTGGTTGATTTATTCTGCCACTGTCTTCTTATTGTCTCGGCCTTAGGCCTATATAGTGTAGCATGGTGTCATAGCGTATGAACTAACAGATTATAGAGCAAACAATGCAATTATCACAACACTTGGGTTGTAATATGGCTTTTTTTCTGGATTGGCTTCCCCAGGGATTTTACCCACGCACCACTACTGATAAAAGGTGGCATTCACATTGAAAATAATTATGAGAAGTGAGAATATTTAGATGTTGGGGTCTGCCTTTTCATATATAGGCCTACCTAGCTATTTATACCTTATTACACACTGTGTTTATTATATTTTTACCCAAATGAAGTGCTGTGTAATATGGGGAATTTATTCTCTGCAGTGGGCTGAAATGTGTCACCACAGATGGATAAGGGTTCATGTTAAGGAATTTCAAGACAATGGTATGGAATTTTTAGAGGCAGGGGCCCTCTTTCTGGGGCAAGCTGAAGGACCAAGTGAGTTTGGGCACAGTTCCTCCGTCTCTGTGTCACTTTCAATTACGTAAGCTTCAGAGTGCTCTGAGGTTTCTGAATCCTCTCAGGACACCACCAGACACCAATTAATATCAAATATATAGACCAGAATGCACAGCACTGAAATAGTAAAGGAATTTGAGTAAGAGTAACGATTCTCAGGTACATAACATTGGTGTTAGGGTCACTACATTTTGGGGGGGGGGGAGAGAATACATGTTGCATATTCAAAGTTGTACTGTGAAAATTATTAAGCTCAAGAAATGTTTGTTGATTTTGTGCACATTTCTAACCAGATTGTTGTTGTTTTTTAGTGGGTTGGTGGACGTTATTCCCTGTGGTCTTGTATTGGATTGTCCATTGCTCTGCACATTGGTATGTACATTATGTTGTAGGTTTATTCTCCCGGTTTAGATATTCTAATGCTTTGATCAGCTGCCTGTACTCTACCTGAGTAGAATAACCTTTGTAATCAGTTAAAAGGAGATATTTGAAGTATAACTCAAAGTCTCTGGTCTTTTCTTTCTCCCTAGGCTATGACAACTTTGAGAAGCTTCTAGAAGGAGCTCACTGGATGGTAAGTACAGCCAATTCTTCTCACTGTCCAAAGACTTGGAACGTTTTCTATTGGTCAGATGAATTTGTGTGAGTTGACCCCCTCTTGTTCCTGTAGGACAACCATTTCAAAACAGCCCCTGTGGAGAAGAACGCTCCCATGCTCTTGGCTCTGCTGGGTGTCTGGTACATCAACTTCTTCCAGGCCGAGACCCACGCCATGCTGCCTTATGACCAGTACATGCACCGATTCGCTGCCTATTTCCAGCAGGTCCGTCAGTCACTACCAGGGTTAAGAGCCTTTACTAGGGTTAAGAGACACTACCACAGCTAAGACATGACTGAGTGTAACATAAGTAAACAGTCAAAGCAAAACACAGTGAAGAATGTGTCAGTCTACTTTGGCAATTTACTATAAAATCTATACACCCTTGGGTCTCTCCAGACCTGACTGCCCTTGACCAGCACAAAAACATCCTGTGGCGTTCTGCATTAGCATCGAATAGCCCCCATGATATGCAACTTTTCAAGGAAGTTAGGAACCAATATACACAGGCAGTTAGGAAAGCAAAGGCTAGCTTTTTCAAACAGAAATTTGCATCATGTAGCACAGACTCAAAAAAGTTATGGGGACACTGTAAAGTCCATGGAGAATAAGAGCACCTCCTCCCAGCTGCCCACTGCACTGAGGCTAGGAAACACTGTCACCACCGATAAATCCAGTATAATTGAGAATTTCAATAAGCATTTTTCTATGGCTGGCCATGCTTTCCACCTGGCTACCCCTACCCCAGTCAACTGCCTTGCACCCCCCACAGCAACTCCCCAAGCCTCCCCATTTCTCCTTCACCCAAATCCCGATAGCGGATGTTCTGAAAGAGCTGCAAAATTTGGACCCCTACAAATCAGCCGGGCTAGACAATCTGGACCCTCTCTTTCTAAAATTATCTGCTGAAATTGTTGCAACACCTATTACTAGCCTGTTCAACCTCTCTTTCGTATCATCTGAGATTCCCAAAGATTGGAAAGCAGCCGCGGTCACCACCCTCTTCAAAGGGGGAGACACTCTAGACCCAAACTGCTACAGACCTATATCTATCCTACCCTGCCTTTCTAAGGTCTTCGAAAGCCAAGTTAACAAACAGATTACCAACCATTTCGAATCCCACCGTACCTTCTCCGCTATGCAATCTGGTTTCAGAGCCTTTCATGGGTGCACCTCAGCCATGCTCAAGGTCCTAAACGATATCATAACCGCCATCGATAAGAGACAATACTGTGCAGCCGTATTCATCAACCTGGCCAAGGCTTTCGACTCTGTCAATCACCACATTCTTATCGGCAGAGTCAACAGCCTTGGTTTCTCAAATGATTTCCTCGCCTGGTTCACCAACTACTTCTCTGATAGAGTTCAGTGTGTCAAATCGGAGGGCCTGTTGTCCGGACCTCTGGCAGTCTCTATGGGGGTGCCACAGGGTTCAATTCTCAGGCCGACTCTCTTCTCTGTATACATCAATGATGTCGCTCTTGTTGCTGATGATTCTCTGATCCACCCTCTACGCAGACGACACCATTCTGTATACTTCTGGCACTTCTTTGGACACTGTGTTAACTAACCTCCACACGAGCTTCAATGCCATACAACTCTCCTTCCGTGGCCTCCAACTGCTCTTAAATGCAAGTAAAACTAAATGCATGCTCTTCAACCGATTGCTGCCCGCACCTGCCTGCCCGTCCAGCATCACTACTCTGGACGGTTCTGACTTAGAATATGTGGACAACTACAAATACCTAGGTGTCTGGTTAGACTGTAAACTCTCCTTCCAGACTCACATTAAGAATCTCCAATCCAAAATGAAATCTAGAATCGGCTTCCTATTTCGCAACAAAGCATCCTTCTCTCAAGCTGCAAAAGCTTCGTAAAACTGGCCATCCTACCGATCTTTGACTTTGGCGATGTCATTTACAAAATAGCCTCCAACACTCTATTCAGCAAATTGGATGCAATCTATCACAGTGCCATCCGTTTTGTCACTAAAGCCCCATATACTACCCACCACTGCGACCTGTACGCTCTCGTTGGCTGGCCCTCGCTTCATACTCGTCGCCAAACCCACTGGCTCCAGGTCATCTACAAGTCTTTGCTAAGTAAAGCCCCGCCTTATCTCAGCTCACTGGTCACCATAGCAGCACCCACCCGTAGCAGGCGCTCCAGCAGGTATATCTCACTGGTCACCCCCAAAGCCAATTCCTCCTTTGACCGCCTTTCCTTCCAGTTCTCTGCTGCCAATGACTGGAACGAACTGTAAAAATCACTGAAACTGGAGACACATATCTCCCTCACTAGCTTTAAGCACCAGCTGTCAGAGCAGCTCACAGATCACTGCACCTGTACATAGCCCATCTGTAAATAGCCCATCCAACTACCTCATCCCCATACTGTATTTATTTATTTATCTTGCTCCTTTGCACCCCAGTATCTCTACTTGCACATTCATCTTCTGCACATCTACCATTCCAGTGTTTAATTGCCATATTGTCATTACTTCGCCACCATGGCCTATTTATTTATATATATTTTTTTCACCTTTATTTAACCAGGTAGGCTAGTTGAGAACAAGTTCTCATTTGCAACTGCGACCTGGCCAAGATAAAGCATAGCAATTCGACACATACAACAACACAGAGTTACACATGGAATAAACAAAAACATACAGTCAATAATACAGTAGAACAAAGAAAACAAAAAGTCTATATACAGTTAGTGCAAATGAGGTAAGATAAGGGAGTTAAGGCAATAAATAGGCCATGGTGGCGAAGTAATTATAATATAGCAGGTCAATTGCCTTACCTCCCTTATCTTACCTTATATGCACACACTGTATATAGACTTTTTCTACTGTATTATTGACTGTATGTTTGTTTATTCCATGTGTAACTCTGTTTTTGTATGTGTCGAACTGCTTTGCTTGATCTTGGCCAGGTCACAGTTGTAAATGAGAACTTGTTCTCAACTAGCCTTCCTAGTTAAATAAAGGTCAAATAAAAAATATAAAAAATAAAACACCCAGTCCTTGCCCTGAAGGTAGGATGTGGTCATATATTGTCAGATTTGTATTCATCAAATGGAAATGTGTTCTACTGTGCATACCAAGTCAAGGTTAAATAGCATGATAATGTTGTTTTAGTATTAGTTTAAATTTAACTGAAACGGAACACCGAAGATGTTAAATTCATGTGATGTCTATAGGGTGACATGGAGTCCAATGGAAAGTACATCACTATCCATGGCAAACGTGTCAACTACCATACCGGCCCCATTGTATGGGGAGAGCCTGGCACCAATGGACAGCACGCCTTCTACCAGCTCATTCACCAAGGTACTGCCTCCTTAAAGTAACTGTCCAGTTAAAATCTGACTTTTGAAAGTTCATATTCTCTTAACTCATACCCAAATAATGTTGCTGACTGGTCCATAAGCTCTTCAACATATTGATTAATGGTCAGCTGAAATGGATGAGTATGTATGTTATGGAAGAGTAATATGTTATATTAGTCACAGATGCAGTGTGACTGCTGTGTCCTCCACAGGAACTCGCATGGTCCCCGCTGACTTCCTCATCCCTGCCCAGACACAGCACCCCATCAGGGAAAGTAAACACCATAAGGTAGGCTACCCCTACAGGACACATCTCCCAGCACTACCAACCCACTGGGAACAAACTGGTTAAATCAACATTGTTTCAACGTAATTTGTCAACGTATTGTGACATGTAATCTACGTGTAAAATACATTGGATCTAAAATATGTTGAATTTGTACCTTTAAAACAATGTCAGATCTTCAAAAGAATAGGCTGGGCAGCTCCTCCTACTGGAGAATGTATCTATCTGCAGCTACCCTTTGACCTCCTTTCCAGGGTTTTAACCATGCCCAGCACTGCTTAGCTATGATATTTGTTACGGACAATTACCAATATGCTATTGTGAGAATGATTGTTGAGAGATCTCCACTTAAAAATGAATTAGATTTACTGTTGCTGTCAAGTCATTCCAAAGAGAAGGTTTAACAGAGCAAATGAAATGTGACCATACTTTACCACTCATATATCATCAATGATGCTATTTAGGACTATATAGCATTCTCAAAATAATAAACAGCTATTGTTTCATTTCAACCCAGAATTCAACTAAAAATAGACCATACAATAGGCCTTGGGTTTCAAGCTGTGGTTGATTTCAAATGTAATGATATTTCGTTTTATTGAATTGTTTGGTTGTCAACGCTTCCAACATTTGAAGGAGATGTATCTTCTGCTTGGACAGTTCCATCTGTGCTGTTGACTTTGTCTGGCTTGTTTACAAATGAATAATTGATATGTTGGATTCCCGTCTCCATCTCAACCAAAAATTGAAGTTAAAGAATAGGACTAAATCAAATCAAACTTTATTTCAAGTGCATTTGAAATTTGAATTTATTTTATTTAGTCCCATTTAATTAATTTAGATTTTCGGTTGAGATGGAGATGTAATCCAGCATATCAATTATTCATTTGTAGACAAACTAAAATTAAAGTCAGACTAAGTCAGTGGCACAGATGGAACTATCCACAATGAAGATAAGTCTCCTTCAAATGTTGATATTTGGTTGCGTTGACAACCAAACACAATTCAATATCACTTTTGACATACAATAAATACAGTAGCCTATTATTAACTTGTGGACAAGTTAAGAAATGATATGTTGGATGGACGTCTCCAACTCAGCCAAAAAGTTAAAGAATGGGATTAAGACAGTGGCTCAGATGGAGCTATCCAAGCAGTAGATACATCTCCTTTAAATGTTGAAATTTGGTTGCATTGTCAAGCAAACATAATTCAGTACTACTTTTGTAATATAGTAAATAGCCTAAAGTTAAGGCTTTCTTACAAACTAATGTAACGTTCAACCTTAAAATTAGTAACACATCCATGGCCACATTATGAAGTTACTGTAACCATCCATACATTTCTTCTTTCTGTATGTAATCATATAAAACATGCATGTTGCTGTAATAATCTATATAGAATCTCAAACCGCATTGATCACTTGCACCATGTACTTTTATCCAGATCCACATCCAGATCATTTGGTTCAGCTATTAAATGAAGCACAGTAATAACACAATCTGTTGTATACATAAACAAAATATCTGTCAGTGTATTCCCATTTTAACTTTGCTGTGCTTTTAAATGGTTGAAAGCGCAATGACAGACACTTGGGTGACAACTAAACCAAAAATCAGACATTGTTTTTCCATTGGAATTTGGTTATGCTTTTATCCAGATGGTTGAAAGCATAGTGATAACACTTTGGAAATTCAACAAACTTCTGACTGTCTTTTTGAGTGGGTGAATATAGGTTGTAATCTAATTGATCAACATCTCAACCGAATATTACCCAATTATCCACATTGAAATGACGTGGTGTATGCGGGAATGATCTGGGAGTAAATACCTTCCCATTCAGTGACTAAGCTAATCATTCAGTTATTCAAGTGATGCCTACTTTTACTGTCTATCTGACAAAAGAGCCTATGCAGTGTTGATGTTGTGTGATACAGGGGATAATGCACAGGGATAATGTCATAATGGGATAATGCCTTACCTGTTGTATCCTCTGTGTCTGTAGATCCTGATGGCCAACTTCCTGGCCCAGACTGAGGCTCTGATGAAAGGAAAGACCACAGAGGAGGCTAAGAAGGAACTGGAGGCCGGCGGCCTGACAGGAGAGGCCCTGGAAACCATTCTGCCACACAAAGTGAGTGGGAGCAGATCCCTCATGGCGCAAGTCCACTGCAGCCCCAGTTCGGCCTAAGACTTTCTATGGGCTTAAACCCTGTTATTATACTGGGGAGATTGTGTGTCTATTGCTAGGGCAGACACTGTCGCTCTGATAGGGACGTGTGTCCTCTTAATGGACAAAATAAGTTTTGCATGAGGTTGGAAGAAGCTTCAAACAGGGTGCAACACTGTATAATTACAAGTATGCAACAACTGTCGTAAAACAGGTTGTGTGATTTTAAAATGTTTCCTCTTGTTCTGCTGTAAGGTATTCCAAGGAAACAAGCCAACCAACTCTATTGTCTTCAAGAAGCTGAACCCATTCACACTGGGAGCACTTATCGGTAAGAGCTGAATATGGACCTGTGAACCAACAACTAATGATATTTGAAATATTGATAGAAATAATGTATTTACTTGTTATGCTCCCAGTAAAAATATATGGTGTTGTTTGTTTCACAGCCATGTATGAACACAAGATCTTTGTCCAGGGTGTTATGTGGGAGATCAACAGTTTTGACCAGTGGGGGTAAGTGTGACTATTTGAAAGCAAGCTCCTCTATAATGTGTAATCTATGACAGATTATAGACAGAGCCTTTATCCTATGAAATTGTATGAACAAATGTTTCATTGACATTATATTCTGTCCATTATTATGTCTCTCTATATCTATCTACAGTTGAAGTTGGAAGTTTACATACACTTAGGTTGGATTTTTCAACCACTCCACACATTTCTTGTTAACAAACTATAGTTTTGGCAAGTCGGTTAGGACATCTACTTTGTGCATGACACAAGTAATTTTTCCAACAATTGTTTACAGACAGATTATTTCACTTATAATTCACTGTATCACAATTCCAGTGGGTCAGAAGTTTACATACACTGAGTTGACTGTGCCTTTAAACAGCTTGGAAAATACCAGAAAATAATGTCATGGATTTAGAAGCTTCTGATAGGCTAATTGACATAATTTGAGTCAATTGGAGTTATACCTTTTGGATGTATTTCAAGGCCTACCTTCAAACTCAGTGCCTCTTTGCTTGACATCATGGGAAAATCAAAAGAAATCAGCCAAGACCTCAGAGAAAAAATTGTAGACCTTCACAAGTCTGGTTCATCCTTGGGAGCAATTTCCAAACACCTGAAGGTACCACGTTCATCTGTACAAATAATAGTATAAACACCATGGGACCACACAGCCGTCATACCGCTCAGGAAGGAGACGCATTCTGTTTCCTAGAGATGAATGTACTTTGGTGTGAAAAGTGCAAATCAATCCCAGAACAACAGCAAAGGACCTTGTGAAGATGCTGGAGGAAACAGGTACAAAAGTATCTATATCCACAGTAGAACGAGTCCTATATCGACAACCTGAAAGGCCGCTCAACAAGGAAGAAGCCACTGCTCCAAAACCGCTATAAAAAAAGCCAGACTACGGTTTGCAACTGCACATGGGGACAAAGATCGTACTTTTTGGAGAATTGTCCTCTGGTCTGATGAAACAAAAATAGAACTGTTTGGCCAAAATGACCATCGTTATGTTTGGAGGAAAAAGGGGTAGGCTTGCAAGCCAAAGAACACCATCCCAACAGTGAAGCATGGGGGAGGCAGCATCATGTTGTGGGGGTGCTTTGCTGCAGGAGGGACTGGTGCACTTCACAAAATAGATGGCATCATGAGGTAGGAAAATGATGTGTAAATATTGAAGCAACATCTTAAGACATCAGTCAGGAAGTGGGTCTTCCAAATGGACAATGATCCCAAGCATACTTCCAAAATTGTGGCAAAATGGCTTAAGGACAACAAAGTCAAGGTATTGGAGTGGCCATCACAAAGCCCTGACCTCAAGCCCATAGAAAATCTGTGGGCAGAACTGAAAAAGCGTGTGTGAGCAAGGCCTACAAACCTGACTCAGTTACACCAACTCTGTCAGGAGGAATGGGCAAAAATTCACCCAACTTATTGTGGGAAGCTTGTGGAAGGCTACCCAAAATGTTTGACCCAAGTTAAACAATTTAAAGGCAATGCTACCAAATACTAATTGAGTGTATGTAAACTTCTGACCCACTGGGAATGTGATGAAAGAAATAAAATATTAAATAAATAATTCTCTCTATCATTCTGACATTTCATAATCTTAAAATAAACAGGGAATTTTTACTAGGATTAAATGTCAGGAATTGTGAAAAACTGAGTTTTTAAATGTATTTGGCTAAGGTGTATGTAAACTTCCGACTTCAACTCTATCTCTCTATCTCAGAGTTGAGCTGGGTAAGGCTCTGTGTAAGAAGATCGAGCCTGAGCTGCATGGCTCCAACGAGGTCCACTCTCACGACTCCTCCACCAACGGGCTCATTAACTTTATCAAGAAGAACCACGCCTAACCTGCCCACCACCGTCATCCATCCTCCCTGTCCTGCCCCCTTGCTGACGGGGGTGTCTGGGTTGTAGTGAAGGTAGACTGCAGCATCAGTCACCACGCAGAGGAGTATAAGCACTTTCTATGTCTGTAATCATCTGTCTGTGTCTTGTCTGTTTGTTGTGCCATCGGACTGTATTTTATGTACCGTTGTATGTTTAAGCAATAAGGCCCGAGGAGGTGTGGTATATGGCCAATATACCACGGCTAAGGGCCCTTCTTAAGCAAAACGCAATGCGGAGTGCCTGAACACAGCCCTTAGTCGTGGTATATTGGCCATATACCACAAACCCCTGAGGTGCCTTATTGCTATTATAAACTGGTTACCAACATAATTAGAAGGGTAAAAATAAATGTTTTGTCATACCCGTGGTATACGGTCTGATACACCATGGCTGTCAGCCAATCAGCATTCAGGGTTTGAACCACCCAGTTTATAATGATGGGTTTACCACTGTAAAGGGCAACGCTACTGTAGAGTGAGCCTGTGGAGGGGAGTGTAAACTACATCCCAGACTATCCCACTCCACTGATGGAGAGTAAGGCTTTTAATAAACATATTTACACCAAGCTATTGTATGTTTCCTTAGTTGATTCTAGCCTGCATTCAGTTCAGAAGTTTGCAGTTGCTGACAACCCTAGAGGATAATGATGCATTTATGTATGAATAATGGAAACCACTTTCAAACCACACTCTCAATAAATCCAATGAGTTTTACTCATAGGGGAATGTAAGTGTTCCTTTATATCCAAACCATCACTGGATGGCATTAGAGGACCCCAGATTTTGCCCAGTGTAAACCAAACCAGCCTCAGAGTTTATTCTTTGGAACACAGGGGCAGAGGTCAATCTATCTCCTCTATTTTCCATCCCCACAAATCCCCAGACATCACAGACTGTTAAGTAGCATCCATACTCAGAGAAAAACAAACAGCAGGCAGAAATACATCTGGAATACATCATGTGATATGCAGGCCCCTCAATGTGAGACAGTTTAATCATCATTAAGCTCTATGATATGCGGCTAAAACTCCCATTAAACAAAATACTCTGTGAATTTCAAACAAACAATGTCTCATCAGAATTTCTGCTCGTACATTACAGATTACTTTGTTGTGTAATGCATGAATATGTCTCATCATAAATCCAGCAAGTACATTACCGTGATGTTGTATGCAAGAATACACTGAGTGTACAAATGATTAATAATACCTTCCTAATATTGAGTTGCAGCCCCTTTAGCCCTCAGAACAGCCTCAATTCATCGGACATGGACTCTACAAGGTGTCGAAAGCATTCCACACGGATGCTGGCCCATGTTGACTCAAATGCTTCCCACAGTTGTGTCAAGTTGGCTGGATGTCCTTTGGGTGGTGGACCATTTTTGATACACACAGGAAACTGTTAAGTGTGAAAGACCCAGCAGTGTTGTAGTTCTTGACACACTCAAACCGGTGTGCCTGGCAGCTACTATCATACCCTGTTTAACGGCACTTAAATATTTTGTCTTGCCCATTCACCCTCTGAATGGCACACATAAACAGTCCATGTCTCAATAGTCTAAAGTCTTAAAAATCTTTCTTTAACCTGTCTCCTCCCCTTCATCTGCACTGATTGAAGTGGAAGGTGACATCAATAAGGGATCATAGCTTTCACCTGGATTCACCTGGTCAGTCTATGTCATGTCTATGTCTATGTCACAGTGTCTTGGACCCAAGACACTGTGATGGGCTAAGCAATCCTGTTGCTTGGCAACAACTCTATACTTCAATCATAACTTAGCCTGAGTTATTTCAGGCTCAGTGGCACAGAATATAACAAGTGAGTTTTGATATCACTTTGGAGTGAGAGAGAGACAAAAAAGTTTGATTCATATTTGCACCTGCTTGGTCAGAGAAAAAAGTATTTGAGTAAGTAGTCTGCCGAATAGCCTACCAACCCGTTCTAGGACCCGTGCACTTTTCAAGTTACCCATTCAGGAATGCAGCTCAAACTGTTCCATTGAAACCATGAATTTTGAACATGAATACGACTGCCAGTTAAGAGCATGTTCCTGAGATGTTTCAAGAACAATGCCTACTGCATTCCCCCTGCAGGTCATTGGTTGACCTGTCAGTCATTCTCACTGAGGCCTGTTTAAGAGCTCCCCTTCAACCTCCCCAACACCACGGTCGCCAAGGCAACGTCACCCCTCCAGTCTGTACACACATTCCCAAGTTCACAGAGGTGACAGAAAGTAGGACCTGGGAGTGGATCTGTGTTAACTGGCTATTAGCCAGCTGGGATTTGTGTTTGTCTATGCCTCATCATCACTTGAGAGATGATTTGAATTCCTATTTTTCAGCTATGTGCTTAACAATGAGGACTAGCACAAACCTCCCGGAATATTTTGAAGTCAATACTGTATGTATGACACATTTCTGCATGTGTAACACGTACCATGAAAACTTAATTCTGAGGAAAGGTTCACCCTGCAGTTCGACAGTTATGTTTGCTAGTCACTTGAACTTTGCAGGAATGCCATTGATCAAATATGATCTCATATCTCAACACACTTTCCATGGGATATTTTATTTCTAAGGCAAATATTACTCCTGAAATACTTGCAAAGCGAACTCACAGATTCCCCTCTTATAACCCAGAGGACGGCCCTCTCATTTTCTCAGTTGGTCTCCAGTCTGAATCTGCTATTGACATCACTCACATGGCGGACCCTCGGCCTACAGCTGTAAAAAGGGGCCATTTAGTCAGGCCCTGTTCCATATTTCCCATGGCTACTAGAGTTATATAAAGGTTAGTCTAAGTGCGTGGGCAGGCATTGCTCCTCGTCATCATACTGCTGACTAGTATAAAAGCTAGGGGAACAGTGGGGCTGGGGGCCTGAGGCTCTGGGTGGTCCCTGGCATTGTGGATCCCAGTCTGCCAAGGGTGGCAGTGGTATTTTCAGTCACATCTCTGAGACATCCAGGCCTGGTTTTTCTGACCCCCACGACAATCAACTTTTTGACTTGATTTCCACCAACCACCAGACAGACAGCTGTGGCTTGTTTAGTCTCACGGGCCCGTGGCCGCCTCTCTGTCATTTATTCAAGCCATGTGATTTTGGAGTGAACAGTAAATCGACTTGAGCCTTCAGTTGGCGTTCTATCGCTCCAGCACGGTGACGTTGTTGATGGTCATAGAGGAGAGTTATACACATTGATATTAACAGGTCAGAGGTCACGTCCTGATGTTTAACTAGTTAAGTATTTAACATCTAACACATTTCATTGGTTCACTTTTAGATACAACACCACAGACTAACGTGTCTGTAACCATAGAATCATGTTGGGTATGAGGTCATTCTGTTGTGTGCATATTTCAGCCTGGGCTCCTGGTGTTGGAGGGATCTCTATGCTCCAGAGGGAAGGCTTCCTTTGTATGGTGTAACAGATCTCACCTCACAGTGGATCCTTGGGGCTCCAGCTATACCGCACACAAAGAGCTTCCTGAGTAACAGGGCGGTACCCTCACACATACATAAAGACTGCTTTGTGCCCCAACTCCTGGAGCTGTCAACCAACACCAGAGTTCTTCTTCACGAAGACTGAACTGAACATGACGGTTCATGAATCAACATTCACGTTGATTCAAGAAAATGTTCCTCTGCCACTGACTTCCTGACTTCCTTAACTGTCTTAACCTGGTACAGCATGCCAACAACTCCACACAATCGTGGACATCACTGGAGATTCCCCTGCCTCAGACCTGGATATACATGAGGTAGGTGTATGTGACGATAGAGATGTGACAATGTCTGTGAGTACTACTGCACTTCAGCTCCGCCCAAGCACACTATTCAATTCAGAACCATCAAGTCCCTTGACACGTCCATCTTCCAGGAGTCTACAAGCTGACTACTGCCCTACAAGCTGACTGTCATGAGTCAACCCCTGATGAGGTGGTTGACCTGTATAATAGCGCTCTAAGGAACAACTTAAACAGCCTTGCCCCTGAAAAAACATGTCAAGTATTCTTTCAATGGTCCTCCCCATGGTTTACAGAGGAGCTGTGCAGAATGAAGACCCATGGCCGCAAGCTAGAGTGTCTGTGGAGAATTACTGACCTAACTGTTCACCAACTGGCTTATAAAGACCAACAGGCTTGTTATTTCAAAGCAATAAAAGAAGCCCACTCCACGTTCTACTCCGCTATGATTGACAATAACAGAGGAAATCCCAGGACCTGGTTATCCATCATCAGATATCTCCTCCACCCTACAGACTCTGGCCATCCCACAGCAACTACCGAACAACGCTACATAAACTCAGCAAAAAAAGAAACATCCTCTCACTGTCAACTGCGTTTATTTTCAGCAAACTTAACATGTGTAAATATTTGTATGAACATAACAAGATTAAACAACTGAGACATAAACTGAACAATAAGTAACAATTTTTCATAAAATTATACCGTTTTCTTAGCTAGCTAAGTTGTTTACCTGTTGCTAGGCAGTTGCTAGGGACATTCCTGAAAGAAGCTAGCTAGCTAACAAGGAGTGTCTAGTTGGCAGAAGAGAAGAAGGGACAAAGAAGGGACAAAGTGGGACAAAATAAGGACAGAAGAAAAGGGAAAGGGGACATTAAGGTGAAGCAGTCCTCTAAAGACACAAAAGACAATAATACAAGAAACAACACTTCTATTGCCTCTCCCTCTACGATACGCACTTCCGGTTTGGTTTGGAGCGAGTAGTTGCATTCCGCTTTGCTCCACAGGTAGTATTACAGGTAGTATTACATTTCATTTCATTACAGTACAACAGTTTGATTTGTTTGATCTTAGCTGGCTACATAGCCGTCTTTGTATCCAAGATAATTGTGTAGTCTAGAGTAATTGTCGAGGTTACCTAGCCAGTTAGAGGTTACCTAGCCAGCTACACTTTCAAACAAAGTCAACAACGCAGCCACTGCTAGCTAGCCTATTTCACCAGCCAGCAGTACTATATCATTTTAGTCAATAAGATTTTTTGCAACGTAAGCTTAACTTTCTGAACATTTGAGACGTGTAGTCCACTTGTCATTCCAATCTCCTTTGCATTAGCGTAGCCTCTTCTGTAGCCTGTCAACTATGTGTCTGTCTATCCCTGTTCTCTCCTCTCTGCACAGACCATACAAACGCTTCACACCGCGTGGCCGCTGCTACTCTAACCTGGTGGTCCCAGCGCGCACGACCCACGTGGAGTTCCAGGTCTCAGGCAGCCTCTGGAACTGCCGATCTGCGGCCAACAAGGCAGAGTTCATCTCAGCCTATGCTTCCCTCCAGTCCCTCGACTTCTTGGCACTGACGGAAACATGGATTACCACTGATAACACTGCTACTCCTACTGCTCTCTCCTCGTCTGCCCACGTGTTCTCGCACACCCCGAGAGCTTCTGGTCAGCGGGGTGGTGGCACTGGGATCCTCATCTCTCCCAAGTGGACATTCTCTCTTTCTCCCCTGACCCATCTGTCTATCGCCTCCTTTGAATTCCATGCTGTCACAGTTACCAGCCCTTTCAAGCTTAACATCCTTATCATTTATCGCCCTCCAGGTTCCCTTGGAGAGTTCATCAATGAGCTTGACGCCCTGATAAGTTCCTTTCCTGAGGATGGCTCACCTCTCACAGTTCTGGGTGACTTTAACCTCCCCACGTCTACCTTTGACTCATTCCTCTCTGCCTCCTTCTTTCCACTCCTCTCCTCTTTTGACCTCACCCTCTCACCTTCCCCCCCTACTCACAAGGCAGGCAATACGCTTGACCTCATCTTTACTAGATGCTGTTCTTCCACTAATCTCATTGCAACTCCCCTCCAAGTCTCCGACCACTACCTTGTATCCTTTTCCCTCTCGCTCTCATCCAACACTTCCCACACTGCCCCTACTCGGATGGTATCGCGCCGTCCCAACCTTCGCTCTCTCTCCCCCGCTACTCTCTCCTCTTCCATCCTATCATCTCTTCCCTCTGCTCAAACCTTCTCCAACCTATCTCCTGATTCTGCCTCCTCAACCCTCCTCTCCTCCCTTTCTGCATCCTTTGACTCTCTATGTCCCCTATCCTCCAGGCCGGCTCGGTCCTCCCCTCCCGCTCCGTGGCTCGACGACTCATTGCGAGCTCACAGAACAGGGCTCCGGGCAGCCGAGCGGAAATGGAGGAAAACTCGCCTCCCTGCGGACCTGGCATCCTTTCACTCCCTCCTCTCTACATTCTCCTCTTCTGTCTCTGCTGCTAAAGCCAATTTCTACCACTCTAAATTCCAAGCATCTGCCTCTAACCCTAGGAAGCTCTTTGCCACCTTCTCCTCCCTCCTGAATCCTCCTCCCCCTCCTCCCCCCTCCTCCCTCTCTGCTGATGACTTCGTCAACCATTTTGAAAAGAAGGTCGACGACATCCGATCCTCGTTTGCTAAGTCAAACGACACCGCTGGTTCTGCTCACACTGCCCTACCCTGTGCTTTGACCTCTTTCTCCCCTCTCTCTCCAGATGAAATCTCGCGTCTTGTGACGGCCGGCCGCCCAACAACCTGCCCGCTTGACCCTATCCCCTCCTCTCTTCTCCAGACCATTTCCGGAGACCTTCTCCCTTACCTCACCTCGCTCATCAACTCATCCTTGACCGCTGGCTACGTCCCTTCCGTCTTCAAGAGAGCGAGAGTTGCACCCCTTCTGAAAAAACCTACACTCGATCCCTCCGATGTCAACAACTACAGACCAGTATCCCTTCTTTCTTTTCTCTCCAAAACTCTTGAACGTGCCGTCCTTGGCCAGCTCTCCTGCTATCTCTCTCAGAATGACCTTCTTGATCCAAATCAGTCAGGTTTCAAGACTAGTCATTCAACTGAGACTGCTCTTCTCTGTGTCACGGAGGCGCTCCGCACTGCTAAAGCTAACTCTCTCTCCTCTGCTCTCATCCTTCTAGACCTATCGGCTGCCTTTGATACTGTGAACCATCAGATCCTCCTCTCCACCCTCTCCGAGCTGGGCATCTCCGGCGCGGCCCACGCTTGGATTGCGTCCTACTTGACAGGTCGCTCCTACCAGGTGGCGTGGCGAGAATCTGTCTCCGCACCACGTGCTCTCACCACTGGTGTCCCCCAGGGCTCTGTTCTAGGCCCTCTCCTATTCTCGCTATACACCAAGTCACTTGGCTCTGTCATATCCTCACATGGTCTCTCCTATCATTGCTATGCAGACGACACACAATTAATCTTCTCCTTTCCCCCCTCTGATAACCAGGTGGTGAATCGCATCTCTGCATGTCTGGCAGACATATCAGTGTGGATGACGGATCACCACCTCAAGCTGAACCTCGGCAAGACGGAGCTGCTCTTCCTCCCGGGGAAGGACTGCCCGTTCCATGATCTCGCCATCACGGTTGACAACTCCATTGTGTCCTCCTCCCAGAGTGCTAAGAACCTTGGCGTGATCCTGGACAACACCCTGTCGTTCTCAACTAACATCAAGGCGGTGACCCGTTCCTGTAGGTTCATGCTCTACAACATTCGCAGAGTACGACCCTGCCTCACGCAGGAAGCGGCGCAGGTCCTAATCCAGGCACTTGTCATCTCCCGTCTGGATTACTGCAACTCGCTGTTGGCTGGGCTCCCTGCCTGTGCCATTAAACCCCTACAACTCATCCAGAACGCCGCAGCCCGTCTGGTGTTCAACTTTCCCAAGTTCTCTCACGTCACCCCGCTCCTCCGCTCTCTCCACTGGCTTCCAGTTGAAGCTCGCATCCGCTACAAGACCATGGTGCTTGCCTACGGAGCTGTGAGGGGAACGGCACCTCCGTACCTTCAGGCTCTGATCAGGCCCTACACCCAAACAAGGGCACTGCGTTCATCCACCTCTGGCCTGCTCGCCTCCCTACCTCTGAGGAAGTACAGTTCCCGCTCAGCCCAGTCAAAACTGTTCGCTGCTCTGGCACCCCAATGGTGGAACAAACTCCCTCACGACGCCAGGTCAGCGGAGTCAATCACCACCTTCCGGAGACACCTGAAACCCCACCTCTTTAAGGAATACCTAGGATAGGATAAAGTAATCCTTCTAACCCCCCCCCCTTAAAAGAGTTAGATGCACTATTGTAAAGTGGTTGTTCCACTGGATATCATAAGGTGAATGCACCAATTTGTAAGTCGCTCTGGATAAGAGCGTCTGCTAAATGACTTAAATGTAAATGTAAATGTAACAAGTTCCACAGATATGTGACTAACAGAAATGGAATAATGTGTCCCTGAACAAAGGGGGGTCAAAATCAAAAGTAACAGTCAGTATCTGGTGTAGCCACCAGCTGCATAAAGTACTGCAGTGCATCTCCTCCTCATGGACTGCACCAGATTTACCAGTTATTGCTGTGAGATGTTACCCCACTCTTCCACTAAGGCACCTGCAAGGTCCCAGACATTTTTGGGGAGAATGGCCCTAGCGCTCACCCTCCGATCCAACAGGTCCCAGACGTGCTCAATGGGATTGAGATCCGGGCTCTTTGCTGGCAATGACAGAACACTGACATTCCTGTCTTGCAGGAAATCACGCACAGAACAAGCAGTATGGCTGGTGGCATTGTCATGCTGGAGGGTCATGTCAGGATGAGCCTGCAGGAAGGGTACCACATGAGGGAGGAGGATGTCTTCCCTGTAACGCACAGCGTTGAGATTGCCTGCAATGACAACAAGCTCAGTCCGATGATGCTGTGACACACCGCCCCAGACAATGACGGACCCTCCACCTCCAAATCGATCCCGTTGCAGAGTACAGGCCTCGGTGTAACGCTCATTCCTTCAACGATAAACGTGAATCCGACCATCACCCCTGGTGAGACAAAACCGCGACTCGTCAGTGAAGAGCACTTTTGCCGGTCCTGTCTGGTCCAGCGACGGTGGGTTTGTGCCCATAGGCAACATTGTTGCTGTCTGGTGAGGACCTGCCTTTACAACAGGCCTACAAGCCGTCAGTCCAGCCTCTCTCAGCCTATTGCGGACAGTCTGAGCACTGATGGAGGGATTGTGCATTCCTGGTGTAACTCAGGCAGTTTTTGTTGCCGTCCTGTACCTGTCCCGCAGGTGTGATGTTCGGATGTACCAATCCTGCGCAGGTGTTGTAACACGTGGTCTGTCACTGCGAGGACGATCAGCTGTCCGTCCTGTCTCCCTGTAGCGCTGTCTTAGGCGTCTCACAGTACGGACATTGCAATTTATTGCCCTGGCCACATCTGCAGTACTCAGGCCTCCTTGCAGCATGCCTAAGGCACGTTCACGCAGATGAGCAGGGACCCTGGGCATCTTTCTTTTGGTGTTTTTCAGAGTCAGTAGAAAGGCCTCTTTAGTGTCCTAAGTTTTCATAACTGTGACCTTAATTGCCTACCGTCTGTAAGCTGTTGGTGTCTTAACGACCGTTCCACATGTGCATGTTCATTAATTGTTTATGGTTCATTGATCAAGCATGGGAAACAGTGTTTAAACCCTTTACAATGAAGATAGTTATTTGGATTTTTACAAATATAGTTTGAAAGACAGGGTCCTGAAAAAGTGATGTTTCTTTTTTTGCTGAGTTTATTTGATTAGTTCTTCAAAGCTAAAATCATCACCATCTGAAAAAACATTGTATCCTCCAACCCTAATCTCCCTCTGGCTCCTACCCCACCACCCATATATGCTCATCCTCTTAGCGACTTTGTTCTATTTTCACCTTCCGCTGTGTTAGAACTAATCTCAAAAATGAAAACTACCAGTGACCCCCTCGACCCTATTCCAACATCACTGTTCAAAACATGCTCAGCCGCTCTCATCCAGTTTGTAACCAACCTGTTCAACAAGTCCCTCCACACTGGGCAGGTGCCATCACGAAATTGCTGCCATCACCCCCTTGCTCAAGAAACCATCCCTTGACCCAGACCTCCACTCAAACTACAGGCCTATTTACAACCTCCCATTTCTATTTAAAGTCCTGGAGAAGATAGTGTCAGCTCAACTTCCCTCACACCTCAGCACTAACCAGCTTTATGAGGCTCTCCATTCTGGCTTCAGGCCCATGGTACTACAGTACTGAGATAGCATCGGTGAAGGTTGTAAATGACCTGCTCATGGCTGCAGATACAGATATTCTCCTGGACCTACAGTACCATTCAACAGTTTGGACACACCTACTCATTCAAGAGTTTTTCTTTATTTTTACTATTTTCTACATCTAGTAGAATAATAGTGAAGACATCAAAACTATGAAATAACACATATGGAATCGTGTAGTAACCAAAACAGTGTTAAACATATCTAAATAAAGTAGCCACCCTTTGCCTTGATGACAGCTTTGCACACTCTTGGTATTCTCTCAACCAGCTTCACCTGGAATGCTTTTCCAACAGTCTTGAAGGAGTTCCCACATATGCTGAGCATTTGTTGGCTGCTTTTCCTTCACTCTGCAGTCCAAATCATCCCAAACCATCTCAATTGGGTTCAGGTTGGGTGATTGTGGAGGCCAGGTCATCTGATGCAGCACTCCATCACTCTCCTTCTTGGTCAAATAGCCCTTACACAGCCTGGAGGTGTGCTGGGTCGTTATCCTGTTGAAAAACAGGTCCCACTAAGCGCAAACCAGATGGGATGGCGTATCGCTGCAGAATGCTGTGGTAGCCATGCCGGTTAAGTGTGCCTTGAATTCTAAATAAATCACTGACAGTGTCACCAGCAAAGCACCCCCAGACCATCACACCTCCTCCTCCATGCTTCACGGTGGGAACCACACATGCGGAGATCATCTGTTCACCTACTTTGCGTCTCACAAAGACACGCTGGTTGGAACCAAAAATCTCAAATTTGGATTCATCAGACCAAAGGACAGATTTCTACCTGTCTAATGTCCATTGTGCATGTTTCTTGGCCCAAGCAAGTCTCTTATTCTTATTGGTGTCCTTCAGTAGTGGTTTCTCTACAGCAATTTGACCATGAAGGCCTGATTCACGCAGTCTCCTTTGAACAGTTGATGTTGAGATGTGTCTGTTTGTTGAACTCTGTGAAGCATTTATTTGGGCTGCAATTTCTGAAGGTGGTAACTCTAATGAACTTATCCTCTGCAATAGTCTTCTGTAGCGGTCCTCATGAGAGCCAGTTTCATCATAGCGCTAGATGGTTTTTGCGACTGCACTTGAAGAAACTTTCTTGATTGACTGACCTTCATGTCTTAAAGTAATGATGGACTGTCGTTTCTCTTTGCTTTTTTGAGCTGTTCTTGCCATAATATTGCCTTGGTCTTTTACCAAATAGGGCTATCTTTACCACCCCTACCTTGTCACAACACAACTGACTGGCTCAAAAGCATTATGAAGGAAAGAAATTCCACAAATAAACATTTAACCACGCACACTTGTTAATTGAAATGCATTCCAGGTGACTACCTCATGAAGTTGGTTGAGAGAATGCCAAGAGTGTGCAAAGCTGTCATCAAGGCAAAGGGTGGCTACTTTGAAGAATCTCAAATATAAAATATATATTGATTTGTTTAACACTTTTTTGGTTACTACATGATTCCATATGTGTTATTTCCTAGTTTTGATGTCTTCACTATTATTCTACAATGTAGAAAATGGTACAAATAAAGAAAAGCCCTTGAATGACTAGTGGTATCCAAACTTTTGACTGGTACTCTAAGTGCTGCTTTCTACACAGTAGATCACACCATTCTACTGCAGCACCTCAGAAAGCCATCTGTGGGACTGCCCTAAACTGGTTCACCTCCTACCTCTCTTACCGCAAGCAGTACTTCACCCTTGGTGAGGCAAGATCAGAGGAGTTCACCATAACTTGCAGTGTCCAACAAGGGTCAGTGCTAGGACCCATTCTCTTCCTGCTCCCACTTGGCCAGATCTTCAGACAACATAGTGTCCAATTTCACTACGCAGACGACACACAGGTTTACATTAAAACCCTGACACAGCATCTGCTCTGTCAACCTTGTCCAACTGTCTGGAAGAGGTCAAATACTGGATGCAGAATAACTTCCTCCAACTCATCAGCAGCAAGACAGAGGTAATGCTGATAGGCACCCCACAGCAGATCACCAACTCCTGCAGCATCTTCCATGCCGTAGATGGCCACATCATTCGCCTCTCCTCAGTCATCACCAACCTGGGTGTGAAATTTGACCCTGCTCTCTCTGTCAATGTCCACATTAGTCCGCCTAAGACCCTGTCTCACCACTTCTGATGAAAAAAGCTTATCCATGCATTCGTTTTCTCCAGAATTGATTATGGGAATGTAGTATTTGGGGGCCTGCCTTTACACTCAATTCATAAATTACAGCTCATTCAAAACAGTGCTGCATGGCCTTTGACACAAACACAAAGTCTGCCCACATCACCCCCATCCTTGCTGACCTCCATTGGCTGCCTGTCCCTCAAATAATTGACTTTAAAATTTTCCTCCTGTTCTACAAAGCCCTAAATAGGGAATCTACTCTCCCCCTATGAACCCCCATGCACCCTATGGTCAAGCAAAGCCAAAATGCTTCATGTACCCAGGACCCGGCTCCGGACAATGGAAGACCGTGCTTTTTCCTCCCACGCACCACGCCTTTGGAACTCCCTTTCTGACAATCTCAGGGCTGTTCAGACTTCTGGGGCTTTTAAAGAAGGGCTTAAGACACATTTTTAATTTGCTGGCCTATATACAGTTCATTGGGAAAGTAATTCCACATTTTGTTACGTTACAGCTTTATTCTAAAATTGATTAAATTGTTTATTTTCCTCATCAATCTACATACAATACCCCATCCCTATGGCGAAGCATGGTAGTTGCAGGATCATGTTGTGGTGTCACAATCGTCTTTAGGTGAAAGAGAGGACCAAGGCGCAGCGTGATATAAATACATCTTCACTTTATTAGAAGATGAAACGAACACGAACACTAACACAAACTAGACAAAACAACAAACGACCGTGAAGCTACAAAACGAAAGTGCAGACACACGCTACTAACGTCAAACATAGACATAGACAAAAACACATACATCCCCCATGTCACACCCTGACCTAACTAAAATAATAAAGAAAACAAAAATAACTAAGGCCAGGGCGTGACAGTACCCCCCCCCCCCAAAGGTGCGGACTCCGGCCGCAAAACCTGACACAGAAGGGGAGGGTCCGGGTGGGCCTTCTTACGGCGGTGGCTCGGGTGCGGGACGTGGACCCCACTCCACCATAGTCAATCCCCGCTTTGGTGGCGCCTCTGGAACGGCGACCCTTGCAGCGAGTCCCGGACTGAAGACCATCCCAGAGGGCGCCACTGGACGGAGGGGCAGCTCTGGACTGAGGGGCAGTTCCGGACTGAGGGGCAGCTCCGGACTGAGGGGCAGCTCCGGACTGAGGGGCAGCTCCGGACTGACTGACGGCTCTGGCAGATCCTGGCTGACTGACGGCTCTGGCAGATCCTGGCTGGCGGGCGGCTCTGGCAGATCCTGGCTGGCGGGCGGCTCTGGCAGATCCTGACTGGCGGGCGGCTCTGGCAGATCCTGACTGGCGGGCGGCTCTGGCAGATCCTGACTGGCGGGCGGCTCTGGCAGATCCTGACTGGCGGGCGGCTCTGGCTGCTCCTGACTGGCGGGCGGCTCTGGCTGCTCCTGACTGGCGGGCGGCTCTGGCTGCTCCTGACTGGCGGGCGGCTCTGGCTGCTCCTGACTGACAGACGGCTCTAGCGGCTCCTGACTGACGGACGGCTCTGAAGGCTCAGGACAGACGGGCGGCTTTGAAGGCTCAGGACAGACGGGCGGCTTTGACGGCTCAGGACAGACGGGCAGCTCAGACGGTGCTGGGCAGACGGGCAGCGCAGGCGGCGCTTGGCAGACGGACAGCGCAGGCGACGCTGGGCAGACGGACAGCGCAGACGACGCTGGGCAGACGGACAGCGCAGACGGCTCTGGGCAGACGGCAGACTCTGGCCGGCTGAGGCGCACAGTAGGCCTGGTGCGTGGTACCGGAACTGGAGGTACCGGGCTAAGGACACGCACCTCAAGGCTAGTGCGGGGAGCAGCAACAGGACGCACAGGAGGCTTGGTGCGTGGTGCCGGAACTGGTGGTACCGGGCTGGAGACACGCACCATAGGGCGAGTGCGTGGAGGAGGAACAGGGCTCTGGAGACGCACTGGAAGCCTGGTGCGTGGTGTTGGCACTGGTGGTACTGGGCTGGGGCGGGGAGGTGGCGCCGGATATACCGGACCGTGCAGGCGTACTGGCTCCCTTGAGCACTGAGCCTGCCCAACCTTACCTGGTTGAATGGTCCCCGTAGCCCGACCAGTGCGGGGAGGTGGAATAACCCGCACTGGGCTGTGTTGGTGAACCGGGGACACCATGCGTAAGGCTGGTGCCATGTATGCCGGCCCGAGGAGACGCACTGGAGACCAGACGCGTTGAGCCGGCTTCATGGCACCTGGCTCAATGCCCAATCTAGCCCGGCCGATACGAGGAGCTGGAATGTACTGCACCGGGCTATGCACACGTACAGGAGACACCGTCCGCTCTATCGCATAACACGGTGTCTGCCCGTACTCTCGCTTCCCACGGTAAGCACGGGGAGATGGCGCAGGTCTCCTACCTGACTTCGCCACACTCCCTTGTAGCCTCCCCCCCAAGAAACTTCCAGCCTCGCTTCCGTGCTGCCTCCTCATATCGCCTCCTCTCGGCTTTAGCTGCCTCCAGCTCTTCACGAGGGAGGCGATATTCTCCCGGTTGTGCCCAAGGTCCCTTACCGTCCAGTATTTCCTCCCAAGTCCATGAATCCTGTGTATGTTGTTCCTGCTGCTGCTTAACACGCTGCTTGGTCCTTTTGTGGTGGGTAATTCTGTCACGATCGTCTTTAGGTGAAAGAGAGGACCAAGGCGCAGCGTGATATAAATACATCTTCACTTTATTAGAAGATGAAACGAACACGAACACTAACACAAACTAGACAAAACAACAAACGACCGTGAAGCTACAAAACGAAAGTGCAGACACACGCTACTAACGTCAAACATAGACATAGACAAAAACACATACATCCCCCATGTCACACCCTGACCTAACTAAAATAATAAAGAAAACAAAGATAACTAAGGCCAGTGCGTGACATGTGGGGATGTTTTTACCAGCGGCAGGGACTAGGAGACTAGTCAGGATCGAGGAAAAGATTAACAGAGCAAAGTACAGATCCTTGATGTAAACCTGCTCCAGAGCGCTCAGGACCTCAGACTGGGCTGAAGTTCACCTTCCAACAGGACAACGACCCTAAGCACACAGCCAAGACAACGCAGGAGTGGCTTCGAGACATGTCTCTGAATGTCCTTGAGTGGCCCAGCCAGAGCCCGGACTTGAACCCGATTGAACATCTCTGGAGAGACCTGAAAATAGCTGTGCAGCAACACTCCCCATCCAACCTGACAGAGATTGAGAGGATCTGCAGAAAAGATTGGGAGAAACTCTCCAAATACAGGTGTGCCAAGCTTGTAGCGTCATACCCAAGAAGACTCGAGGCTGTAATCACTGCCAAAGGTGCTTCAACAAAGTACTGAGTAACAGGTCTGAATACATATGTAAATGTGCTATTTCAGTTTTTGTTCGTTTTTTTGCCAACATTACTAAAAACCTGTTTTTGCTTCATCATTATGGGGTATTGTGTATAGAATGATGAGAAAAATAAACAATGTAATCAATTTTAGAATAAAGCTGTAACGTAACAAAATGTGGAAAAAGTCATGAAACATTTTTGTTTTGGCTCTGTGCTCTGTGCTCTGTGCTCTGTACTCCAGCACTTTGGGTTTGAAATGATAGTAATAATAATCCTTTATTACATTTGTAAAGAACTTTTCATTACAGAAGAAAAATGTCAAAGTGCATAAAATAAAAAATAAATAATAAAATGACTATGAAGTTAAAGTGCAGACTGTCAGATTTAATTTGAGGGTATTTCGATTCAAATCGGATGAACCGTTTAGAAATTACAGCACTTTTTGTACTTGGTCCCCCAATTTTAGGGGACCATATTCCTAGAACACAATGACTACATCAGGCTTGTGACTATTTGCGGTTTGTTTTGGTTGTGTTTCCGATTATTTTGTGCCCAATAGAAATTAATGGTAAATAATGTATTGTGTCATTTTGGAGTCACTTTTATTCTAAATAAGAATAGAATATGTTTCTAAACAATATTACATTAATGTGGATGCTACCATGATTATGGATAGTCCTGAATGAATCTGAATAATGATGAGTGAGAAAGTTAAAGGCGCACAAATATCATACCACCAAGACATGCTAACCTCCCCCCATTACAAGACGGGTATGATATTCATGCCCCTGTAACTTTCATTTCAGAATTATTCACGATTCACGATCACAGAAAAAATATTTTTGGATTTCAAAGTATCTGATTATGTGCTTATTTCTGACCTAATGTGATGCCAAAAGATCAATGATAAATTGTCAAGTGGGATGACACACACTTAACAACCTCAGAGACTGTCACAAAGACAAATATATCAAACACCACTTCTTTTTGCAAACCAAATCTCCATAGGCCCAATGTGTGACTGTGTGGTATTTGTACAGTGTACTTGAGGGTCCTCCTCCAGGCGTGTGGTTATTATGAGGTATTATAGAGCTGGGGGATTCACTCAAGAGTTTAAAAGGAGCATTACAGTAATCATCCTACTTTATGCTCCAATTGGCACAAATGTAGTCCAACAGTACGTTAATTTAAGAATCCGTCTTAAATCCTCTCAATTGTACAATAGGAAACCGCAGGGGTGCCATCTTCTTGTTCATCTAGACAGCCTGCTAATTTGATTCAGTTTATAATCTCTGTCGTGTTATTTAAACCTGATTATAGACAGAAAACAAAGAGTAAATGAGCAGAAACGGACCCAGAGCAGGTTGTCTGTGTGTGTGTTAGATGCTTCTACCTCGTTTTATGATTCAGAACTTGTTGAGTGAGTTGATGGTCAACCCCAACTCATCATAACTAAAACTTAGTAACCATGACAAGCCCAGTAGTGTGGGTCTGGGGCTGTAATTATCAAGCGTGTCAGAATAGGAGTGCTGATTTAGGATCCGTTTTGCCTTATAGATCACAATGGGCAAATGGAAAATGATGTCACCAATCGCAGTCTGAGATGCTTGATACATATGGCCTCTGATTCCAGTAAAGTGCAGATGGACTGTTTACTTCCAGAGCCAACAATACCCCAGAGACTGCCCTATCAGTGATGACTGTCAGGAGCAGAGCTATCATACTGTACATACCACGGTGGGGGCTGCTCTCTGCTCTGCTCTCTGAGGGATCCTCCATCACACCACTTGCTGGAGAGACTTGCGTGCGGGGATGTAATTACACACCACAATTGCAGTAGCTCTGATCTGACGATGATATCTTTCTAGAACAAACATCTCTGAGTACACAGAGGTAACTGGAAGGCATGAACAACAGCATGGGACTTTCATCCAGAGCTGGGATTTTTCATCTTTGTAAGCATCCATCTTCTCCACAGGGAGACAAGGCACGGCCACGGGAAAGTCAGTTGTCCATATCACTCCCAAGTTCAGGCTAAATCATTCCCATATCCTTCCCAGGTTTACCACATTTCGTTGTTGATTTATGTCCAATGGTAGCACTACATTACAACATGCAATAAAATGGTAATAACATGGTAATAGTATGGTAACAAGGTATTTGTGTTGTAGTTCAACAAAGTGCCATCATTTGGATAGAAATTATCATATGACTTCACATACAACAAAAAAGACATCATCATTTAGTTTAAGTTAGCTACAAAACCACTTTATTTAAAAAGCAGATTATATAATCTACAGTTAAATGATACGTCCTGATTTTTAATACATTAAATAACTTTTGACTTTTTCATGTATAGATAAATAAATCTAGTTTCCTTTTTTATGAACCATCTAGGTAATCAAACACTTATACAAAAGTGATGTGACAGAGGTGTCATATGTGCTTATTGAAAACTACTGGTAGGATAGAGAAGTCTTCACTTTCAGAGTGATTTATGACAGAGGATGAAAGAATAACTAGCCTCTTTATGCACAGGTATGGGGAAACTAGCTGTGTGCTATGCAATAGAAATGGAATTGAAGTAGTATTTTTAAAAAGAGGTGTATTAAGACATCCTGAAAGGGGATCAACTCTTGTCAAGTTAAAAAAAATTCTGCTTTAATGAAAAATGATTTGAGATTGATATGAGTGGGTCTCATTGTACTATTCAAACTACAGTTCAGAAAATGCCATTGCCTCATTTTCAAGTATATTACACATTCCTTGACTAGGAGTCTCATCATACTATGCTGAGATTCAGTTTATCTACCATCAAAGGGAATTTCCCAGCAAAAACATGTACTCCAGGGATACTAGCCTTTTCACTTTTGCAAATGTACAACTGGAAGCAGAGCAAAAAATAAACAATAGTTTGCCAAACATACACTGATAATTACATTCCAAAGAATCTCATCGAGGGATACATCAGAAAGCACATGATGCCTGTGTCGGCCCCTCCTCTCCGTAATCTCTACGTCAACCTCCTTGTCTGTTAGATTCAGTAGTATGAGAGGACAGTTCCTCTGACTAGGCTACTGTGAGCAGGTACTGGGTAGGCCTGAGTCAGAACCTTAACCCATCCTTTCTGTTAGAGAGAGATTGAGAGAGCATGGGTCTTTTTGTGGAGCTGGGTGGCCGTTGTCCTGCTCACTCAACAAGGTACATGCACCATGGCACTGCCACTGGTGCGCACGCACGCACGCACGCACGCACACACACTTCTGTATACCAAACATTAAGAACACCTTAATATTGAGTTACACCCAGTTTGCACTCAGAACAGCCTCAATTCATCAGACATGGACTCTACAAGGTGTCAAAAGCGTTCCACACGGATGCAGGTCCATGTTGGCTCCAATGCTTCCCACAGTTGTGTCAAGTTGGTTAGATGTTCTTTGGGTGGTAGACCATTCTTGATACACACGGGAAACTGTTCAGCATGAAAAACCCAGCACCCTTGCAGTTCGTGACACAAACCAGTGCGCCTGACACCTACTACCATACCCCGTTCAAAGGCACTTAAAAATATTTTGTCTTGCCAATTCACCCAATGAACGGCACACATACACAATCCATGTCTCAATTGTCTCAAGGCTTAAAAATCCGGTTTAACCTGTCTTCAACTACACTGATTGAAGTGTATTTAACAAGTGACATCACCTGGATTCACCTGGTCAGTCTATGTCATGGAAAGAGCAGTTCTTAATGTTTAGTACACTCAGCGTCTATAGACCAACAGACTAACACACACACACACACACACAGACGCACACAACAACACAACCAGCGAGGGAAAACACGGGGGATGGATTCTCCAGGGACACGGTTTGGACCAGCAACTCCCACAACCAACCAGACAATCAGATCAACCAGTAGGTATGACACAGTAACATCTGCATGAGGAGGATATGTGGGGACTCTCAATGGTCAGACACTCACTTACTCAGTGCTACCATATGGGTCAAATAACCAGTGTGTGAAACTGTACATGTTAACAGGTCAGTGGATCGCATGACCAAGCAGAGCGACAACACAGAGGCCTCTAGGACGTGTCCTTGAGGAGAAATTAAACAACGGACCAATACCCTTCAGAGGACCGTTAAGACTGTGACAGCTCGTTTGGCCTCCGATTCCATTTGATAATAATAATGCAGCAAAAGAATACACTACACTTCTAGAATCTTATGTGGAAAATGTCTGCAAAATATATAGGCATGTATAAAAGACAATCTACGTGCTTCTAACTTATTTTCTCGTTTTATAATCGTTGAGACACTTGTGAATCTCTCGAGGTCACGTCTTCTAAGACTGCTAAGTGGAATGAGTGCCTGCCCAGGCTAGCGCTGTGGCTACTGGCTACTGACAGCACATGCGGTGCCACGAACATCCGCTATGCCAAGGAGCACTGGAGCAAAGGGATGGTACAGGAAAGTGTGTCACAGAGTCACATGAAGGGATGGTACAGGAGACTGTGTCACAGAGTCACATGAAGGGATGGTACAAGAAAGTGTGTCACAGAGTCACATGAAGGCGCTCGGTTGTGGCTGGTAGACTCGGTACCCTTGCATAGCCAAAAGGAGCTGTAGCTAGCTGGACTGTGGCACTGTTACCATGCGGTGAGGTTTCTCAGTGGAAGGCCACTCTGAAGGCACAGCATGTCCAACCCTCTAACCCTGCCAGACAGTGCTGGAATGTTATGAGCGGCCTGTTTCATGGCCTCCCAGCCTCCTGGCAGAGACGCTGTCCTGCTCTCTCTCTCTCTCTCTCTCTCTCTCTCTCTCTCTCTCTCTCTGACAGAGGAGCAGTAAATGCATCATGGCATTGGGCTTCAGTGCGAAGGAATGAAGAAAACAAAAAGGGAGGGAAAAAGAGAGTGATGGAGAGAGGGATAGAGAGAGTGGCCCCCTCTCTCCATCCAGGCCAGTCCCCACTGTGATGAATGTGCAGGGGTCACGGTGCTGACGTCGGCCAGGGCCTCTGGGTGGGCTGGGGCCTCGGCCTGCTTCACTGTTCACAGACCAAAAGGAGGAAGGAGGGAGAAAAAAACTGATGAGAGAGAGAGAGACGTGGACTCTCTCCCAGCCCGGTCTTGTGACTTGTCCATGGCCCTGTATATCTCCTCTCCCCAGGGCACGGCCGGCAAGTAGAGAGCGAAGTCTCCCAGGGTCTCTCTGTTCTGTTCTGTCATGCAAGAAGAGGTTCCGAAATTCCCGGGATTCCGTGGGCGGGGGATTCCTTCTTCTTTGTTGTCTCAGGTCACCTGGGAGGCGGGTCAGCGGTGGGTTGGGGTTGGCTGGGGTTGGTTCCTCGCCGACCCTGCCCTCTCACAGCTCAGTGACGTGTAGTGGGTAGCTGGGTGGCTGGTGGCCGGGCACCGGGACCTTGAGCCTGCGGATGTGGCAGCCGTGACAGAGCAGATGGCAATCCAGGGGGTAACAGCGGTGACCCTCCTCGTCGTTTAGCTGGAGGCCACAGTCCTACAACACCGAGGGAGAGAGATAGACTCAGTGAACTGCAGTAGCTGGACATTTGTGAAGGAAAATATTATATATACCCATCCAATGCATTACAGCAGGTGCTGGATATCAAAACGATCCATATTTCAGATATGTACTTCTACCTTTTATACCTCTCGACTGATATGAGAGGCCACTGATGGGTATTCCTGTCAAGTTTACACGGGGTGGCAGGTAGCCTAGTGGTTAGAGCATTGGGCCAGTAACCGAAAGGTTGCTCGATCAAATTCCTGAGCTGACAAGGTAAAAAATCTGTCGTTCTGCCCCTGAACAAGACAGTTAACCCACTGTTCCCCGGTAGGCCATTTTGTTCTTAACTGACTTGCCTAGTTAAATAAATAATAATTATACGGGGCTCTTAACCATTTCTTAAATATGTGATGAATTTTCCATCCCCTGCCGACCTGGACTTTAGACCCCTGTAATGACTATCAACCCCACAGAGGCTGCTGAATGATTACCTATGATTACCTATTGTCTATCACTCACCTAGACGGGATATGAGCTATTCCCTGGAATGTGTGATAATGAAATGAGTCAACCAGCTTTTGCCATTAAACATGGAATTCTTGATCAAACTCACACACACTTATAATCACACACTTTATTGAGCCCTGGTTACAATGACTCACACTTGACACAGCTATCATTAAACTGCTGTGTTAATGAATGCACTGTCAGGAATTCAATTTGGCTGACTTGACTAATTACTTTGATTACACTGAGGTTTGTAGGTCACGTGGGATGATTTCCTGTACATGTGTCTGAGTGAGTAAGTGGTCTGAACGGCCTCTCAGAGTGCTGAGATTCCAGGGTAGTCAAACAACAACCCCTGGTCTGATGTCCAGTTGAGTCCAGCGCTATCACCCTACCCTCTCCTCTCCCACAGCTCAACTCTGGAATGTGCCTGGACAATGAGTCACCATGGTTTGCAATGGTTTGCCACTCACTGAGGTTCAGTTTGTGTGTGTAGTGCACACACCCACACTGCCATAGCATTTACACTAAAATGGACAGACATTTAATGATCATAGCCAATGTGCTGGCTACGTTCAAAACATAAATAAGACAAGACACACAAACAGGGTGGTAATGACATTGTCTCACCTCGCAGTGATAGCACTCCACATGGTAGTCCTTGTCCATGGACACCACCCGGATGGTCTCCTCAGAGCCCTGTTAGGAAACACACACAGTCAGTCAGACCCTCCCGTTTCCACCACTCCACTGGCACCAACAACCAGAGGTGTATATTAAGAGAGTTGGGTCAGAACGGATGCCATTGGTTTTAGAAGGGACGCCATGTTAATGCCTTTATTCTCGAAATTTGGGAGATGTAACAATATGAGAGCGCCTCCAACAATTCCCTATGAAATGACCCTCTGTAATCAAGCAAAACAGAGCAGCGAATTTAACAGACGTTTTTATTGATTATCATTCGGGATAAGGTGTATCCACGTAGGTTCTGTGTTGTGGTGTCAACTAATTGCTCATCTGCCTTCACTGCACATCTTCATAGGTTTTGAAAACTATCAGAAAGAAACAGCACAGCGCGGAAGCGTCAATTATCACTTAGCAACGGCTATGGAGGAGAAAATGGCAATCTCGTAACATTCAGACAGAAACCGCATTGGCCTAACCCTCGACAGTATATACTATATATGACTGACATAGTAGTTAGAGCGTTGGACTAGTAACCGAAAGGTTGCAAGTTCGAATCCCTGAGCTGACAAGGTACAATCTGTCGTTCTGCCCTTGAAGAGGCAGTTCAAGGGCACTGTTCCTAGGCCGTCATTGAAAATAAGAATATGTTCTTAACTGACTTGCTTAGTTAAATAAAGGTTAAATAAAAATAAAATAAAAAAACAACCAGTGCCAGGAGCTGAGAGGATACAAGCAGTCACTGGCACATCATTACCTGAGCAGGGAGGATGGGCTGGTTGCATGAGGCACATTTTGGGGCAAAGACCCTGTGGGGGAAACAGAGTAGAAGTTAAGTCTTGGTACATGCTGTATAATTCATCTCAGTCTCAGCACAAACCAGGATTTAAAGAGTACTGCGGAATGAAGAAACTCTTGCATGCTGACTTCATCACGTTGGCATTATCTATGAGAGACACATGTCCTTACGTGTGGTAGTCTTTAACACAGTAGATGTTGTTCTCCACGTCCACAGTGAAAGGCACTCCGTCCAGACCCTCTGTGCAGACCACACAGCGGAAGCAGCCAGGGTGGTAGGACTTGCCCAGTGCCTGCAGGATCTACACAAACACACACACACACACACACACACACACACACACACACACACACACACACACACACACACACACACACACACACACACACACACACACACACACACACACACACACACAGACACAGACACAGACACACACACACAGACACAGACACACACACACACACACACACAACGGTAAGGCTAGAGATTGAGGCCTCTCAGTAGGAGTCAATCACACCAGCCCGTTGGCATTCAGATACAGAAGCAAAACTAAACTAGGAGGTATGATGCCACATGTCAAGAAGAGATACAGTACTGCTAAAGAGAAATCCCAGAGAGGGACAGGCATACTGTTCTGCTGATTGTCTTGTATCCCTATCTAGCAGGCCCTCCTACAGTATTAGGTTATTTCTTACCATTTCCATGATGAGGTGACCACATACAAAGCACTTCTCTGCCGTCTGCTGAAAGCCAGAGTACTGTGGGAGATAAAAAAAGAGACTTATCACTGGGCTTGTTAATATTCTAACATGTAGCAATGGAAACTGTTACATGGTGACTGTTAACTGTGTATCGTTGAGACTTGGGAGTGCAGCATTACAAAAGAGAGGATGGCTAAATTTGACACCTTTAAGTGTTTGAGACAGGGTTGGGGTTAATTCCACAAATTACATTCTAATTGAACTCATCCCTATAAATTCCATTTAATTCCATTTTAATTGTATGTCAGTCTTTGAATTCAGAGATAATTAAATTCCTCTCAATTCCAATATTAGGTCAATTCCAATAATTAAATTCCCAATTCAATATTTTCCTGAAGAATTCCACAAATTATATAATAGAGGCTGATCATGTCATTGTTCAGACAGCCTAGTTATTTATACAGGAAATATAGAAATACAAGTTAAAATGATTTAAAACAAATTCTGCAGTCCATTTTTGATACTAAGTGCATTAATTCCAATAACTGGTAAATTTACAAATATTCAATTCCATTTAAATTGAAACAGTCCAAATAGTCTACTTCCAATTCAATTTGATTTGAATTCAACGTAAATTCTCCACTTCATAAGTGAATTCAAGAATTTAATTGGAATTTCAAATTCAATTGGAATTGACCCCAACCCTGGTTTGAGAACCCCTAACACTATGACCAAAATGTAAATGTAGGGACCCAGAGTACAGCCTAAATGACACCATCTATAGGGGGTGCTGCTGCTCTCTTTATATTGATGTGAAAGGAGTTGGTCCTTTTTCCTTTGTCTCCTCTCTTTGTTGAGATGTATATGAGAGACCAGTGGCATTGCTGTAACGATACCTGTCCTAAACCAAACCCATCAGAGCACTCTACTAACAGAAGGAGTACAGCACACATCCAGTCCTCAGCTCTCTACTATTGGTGGTCTCCTAAAGTCTGGACCACAGTCACACAAACACAAGGAGATGTACCCGAACTCGAGGTAAGACATGTGTAACTTGAACATAAGATATCACATTGAAGTCAATGAGGGATTTAAATGTGAGTTATACATGCATTACCATCGTTATGTTTGTCCCATAGTGACCACCTGCAAAGCACATGACCCTGGGGTGAGATGAGGGGGAGGGTAATGGTGGGACAGGGGCAGCAGTTGGAGATGGGGTGGTGAGGGGTGCATGGGGAGGGGCACTCCAGGCTTCCCCTTTAACCCCCCCAGACAGACCATCTGCCCCGATGACAGGGCAGAGCTGGTGGTCAATACTCTGAGGAAGCTAGGGACTTTGTCAAGGGAGACACTCAAGTGTTTTAGTACCAATTCTCTTGACACATTGATGAAAATAATCATGGCCTCTAAACCTTTAAGCTGCATACTGGACACTATTCCAACTAAACTACTGAAAGAGCTGCTTCCTGTGCTTGGCCCTCCTATGTTGAACATAATAAACCTCTCTATCCACCGAACGTGTACCAAACTCACTAAAAGTGGCAGTAACAAAGCCTCTCTTGAAAAAGCCAAACCTTGACCCCAAAAATATAAAAAACTATCGAATGTATATCGAATCTCCCATTCCTCTCAACATTTTTAGAAAAAGCTGTTCCGCTGCAACTCACTGCCTTCCTGAAGAAGGTCTGGTTTGAGACTAGAGGTCGACCGATTATGATTTTTCAACGCCGATACAGATACCGATTATTGGAGGACAAAAAAAGCCGATACCGATTAATCGGACGATTTTTTAAATGTATTTTTAATAATGACAATTACAACAATACTGAATGAACACTTATTTAACTTAATATAATACATCAATAAAATCAATTTAGCCTCAAATAAATAATGAAACATGTTCAATTTGGTTTAAATAATGCAAAAACAAAGTATTGGAGAAGAAAGTAAAAGTGCAATATGTGCCATGTAAGAAAGCTAACGTTTAAGTTCCTTGCTCAGAACATGAGAACATATGAAAGTTGGTGGTTCCTTTTAACATGAGTCTTCAATATTCCCAGGTAGGAAGTTTTAGGTTGTAGTTATTATAGGAATTATAGGACTATTTCTCTCTATACCATTTGTATTTCATATACCTTTGACTATTGGATGTTCTTATAGGCACTTTAGTATTGCCAGTGTAACAGTATAGCTTCCGTCCCTCTCCTCGCTCCTACCTGGGCTCGAACCAGGAACACATCGACAACAGCCACCCTCGAAGCAGCGTTACCCATGCAGAGCAAGGGGAACAACTACTCCAAGTCTCAGAGCGAGTGACGTTTGAAACGCTATTTGCGCGCACCCCGCTAACTAGCTAGCCATTTCACATTGGTTACACCAGCCTAATCTCGGGAGTTGATAGGCTTGAATTCATAAACAGCAGAGCTGCTGGCAAAACGCACAAAAGTGCTGTTTGAATGAATGCTTACGAGCCTGCTGGTGCCCACCATCGCTCAGTCAGATTGCTCTATCAAATCATAGACTTAATTATAACATAATAACACACATAAATACGAGCCTTAGGTCATTAATATGGTCGAATCCGGAAACTATCATCTCGAAAACAAAACGTTTATTCTTTCAGTGAAATACGGAACCGTTCCGTATTTTATCTAACGGGTGGCATCCATCAGTCTAAATATTCCTGTTGCATTGCACAACCTTCAATGTTATGTCATAATTACGTAAAATTCTGGCAAATTAGTTCGCAATGAGCAGGGCGGCCCAAACTGTTGCATAGACCCTGACTCTGCGTGCAATGAACGCAAGAGAAGTGACACAATTTCACCTGGTTAATATTGCCTGCTAAATTGGATTTCTTTTAGCTAAATATGCAGATTTAAAAATATATGATAAAATAATTATCTGAGGAATATATAAATATGTATTGATTTTAAGAAAGGCATTGATGTTTATGGTTAGGTACACGTTGGAGCAACGACAGTCCTTTTTCGCGAATGCTCACTGCATCGATTATATGCAACGCAGGACACGCTAGATAAACTAGTAATATCATCAACCATGTGTAGTTATAATTAGTGATTATGATTGATTGATTGATTGTTTTTTATAAGATAAGTTTCATACTAGCTAGCAATTTACCTTGGCTTCTTACTGCATTCGTGTAACAGGCGGGCTCCTCGTGTGGTTAGAGCGTTGGACTAGTTAACCGTAAGGTTGCAAGATTGAATCCCTGAGCTGACAAGGTAAAAATCAGTCGTTCTGCCCCTGAACAAGGCAGTTAACCCACCGTCATTGAAAATAAGAATGTGTTCTTAACTGACTTGCCTAGTTAAATAAAGGTGTAAAAAAAAAAATATATATATATAAAAAATAAAAAACGGCAAAATCGGCTTCCAAAATTACCGATTTCCGATTGTTATGAAAACTTGAAATCGGCCCTAATTAATCGGCCATTCCGATTAATCGGTCGACCTCTATTTGAGACCCCATCATAGCACTGAGACTGCACTTGTGAAGGTGGTAAATGACCTTTTAATGGCGTCAGACCGAGGCTCTGCATCTGTCCTCGTGCTCCTAGACCTTAGTGTTTGTTGCTTTTGATACCATCGATCACCACATTCTTTTGGAGTGATTGGAAACCCAAATTGGTCAACACGGACAAGTTCTGGCCTGGTTTAGATCTTATCTGTCGGAAAGATATCAGTTTGTCTCTGTGGATGGTTTGTTCTCTGACAAATCAACTGTAAATTTCGGTGTTCCTCAAGGATCCGTTTAAGGACCACTATTGTTTTCACTATATAATTTACCTCTTGGTGATGTCATTCGGAAACATAATGTTAACTTTCACTGCTATGCAGATGTCACACAGCTGTACATTTCGATGAAACATGGTGAAGCCCCAAAATTGCCCTCCTTGGAAGCCTGTGTTTCAGACATAAGAAGGTGGATGGTTGCAAATGTTCTACTTTTAAACTCGGACAAAACAGAGATGCTTGTTCTAGGTCCCAAGAAACAAAAAGATCTTCTGTTGAATCTGACAATTAATCTTGATGGTTGTAAAATCGTCTCAAATAAAACTGTGAAGGACCTCGGCATTACTCTGGACCCTGATCTCTCTTTTGACGAACATATCAAGACTGTTTCAAGGACAGCTTTTTTTCATCTACGTAACATTGCAAAAATCAGAAACTTTCTGTCCAAAAACGATGCAGAAAAATGAATACATGTGCTAGCCAGTGCTAGCCTCTCTACACTGGCTTCCTGTTAAGGCAAGGGTTGATTTCAAGGTTTTACTGCTAACCTACAAAGCATTACATGGGCTTGCTCCTACCTATCTTTCTGATTTGGTCCTGCCGTAAATACCTACACGTACGCTACGGTCACAAGACGCAGGCCTCCTAATTGTCCATAGAATTTCTAAGCAAACAGCTGGAGGCAGGGCTTTCTCCTATAGAGCTCCAATTTTATGGAATGGTCTGCCTACCCGTGTGAGAGACGCAGACTCGGTCTCAACCTTTACGTTTTTATTGAAGACTCATCTCTTCAGTAGGTCCTATGATTGAGTGTAGTCTGGCCCAGGAGTGTGAAGGTGAACGGAAAGGCACTGGAGCAACGAACCACTCTTGCTGTCTCTGCCTGCTCGGTTCCCCTTTCTCCACGGTGATTCTCTGCCTCTAACCCTATTACAGGGGCTGAGTCACTGGCTTACTGGTGCTCTTCCATGCCGTCCCTAAGAGGGGTGCGTCACTTGAGTGGGTTGAGTCACTGAAGTGGTCTTCCTGTCCGGATTGGCGCCCGACCCCCCTTTGAGCTGTACTGTGGCGGAGATCTTTGTGGGCTATACTCGGCTATACTTATCTCAGGATGGTAAGTTGGTGGTTGAAGATATCCCTCTAGTGGTGTGGGGGCTGTGCTTTGGCAAAGTGGGTGGGGTTATATCCTGCCTGTTTGGCCCTATCGTCGGATGGGGCCACAGTGTCTCCCGACCCCTCCTGTCTCAGCCTCCAGTATTTATGCTGCAGTAGTTTATTTGTCGGGGGGCTAGGGTCAGTCTGTTATATCTGTAGTATTTCTCCTGTCTTATCCGGTGTCCTATGTGAATTTAAGTATGCTCTCTCTAATTATCTCTTTCTTTCTCTCTCTCGGAGGACCTGAGCCCTAGGACCATGCCTCAGGACTACCTGGCCTGATGACTCCTTGCTGTCCCCAGTCCACCTGGCCGTGCTGCTGCTCCAGTTTCAACTGTTCTGCCTGCGGCTATGGAACCCTGACCTTTTCACCAGACGTGCTACCTGTCCCAGACCTGCTGTTTTCAACTCTCTAGAGACAGCAGGAGCGGTAGAGATACTCGGAATGATCGGCTATGAAAAGCCAGCTGACATTTATTCCTGAGGTGCTGACCTGTTGCACCCTCGACAACCACTGTGATTATTATTATTTGACCATGCTGGTCATTTATGAACATTTGAACATCTTGGCCATGTTCTGTTATAATCTCCACCCGGCACAGCCAGAAGAGGACTGGCCACCCCTCATAGGCTGGTTCCTCTCTAGGTTTCTTCCTAGGTTCTGGCCTTTCTAGGGAGTTTTTCCTAGCCACCGTGCTTCTACACCTGTATTGCTTACTGTTTGGGGTTTTAGGTTGGGTTTCTGTACAGCACTTTGTGACATCAGCTGATGTAAGAAGGGCTTCATAAATACATTTGATTGATTGATTAATTGTCACATCCACCACCTGACCCATTTAGAATCTATTCTTTACATCTACAGTATGAGGAGACCCAATACCACTCTTAGCACTCATCCTCTGAACCAATTGAAAGTCTGTTTTAGGGGCCAATGGGCAATGTCTATGTGTAATGGAGTGAATCATTTACATTAAGTAAGTTAATTGCAACCTAACAACCTAATTCAGTAGTGATAAACAATAAGTCTGTATCTTTTTGGAAGACAAAAACGACTGCTATAAAACACCTGGTTCCTATTGATTATAGATTGACGGATGTCCATAAGAGATCAATACATACTAATATCTTGTTTCTGTTCCCCATTGTGTCCAACCTGGGCAGATGGATACATCATACAGGAGGCAGTCTGAGGCCTGCAGCTGCCCACAGCCACTCCGCCTCCCTCTATAATTCTAAGTGCTGGGGAGTAATGGGATGAGAGCAGTGGGGTAATTGTGCTCCTTGGGGAAATTTTGGGGAAATTAGTGGGAATTGGAGGGGTGGTGCTTAACTTTAATTGTAGCAGTGAAACATCTGTTTCCTCTGGAGTGTTTTAGAATGTGCAACCGCTCCTCTCCCAAGTCTGTCATTGAGGGGTGAGTGTGTATGAAGGACATGGAGAACTCAACCTCTGAACATCTGCATAATGAACATAACATAAACATAAATGCATGTGCATTAGGAGGCACGCAGGGACAACATATGTTGTAACTCACCAGGAAGTCCTCTTCACAGTAGACCTTGCCGTTGACGTTGTAGAAAGCTTTCCCTCTCAGCCTCCTCCCTGAAGAAGAGAAGTAAGTGTGTGAGCTGGGATATAGAAGTGTTCCTGTATCAGACTCTGTCAAAGTGAAAACTGTAAAAGTGTTGCTATGTGATTTTACCCAACCCGTAGGCTATAAGAAAGTTCAAACATCAAGGAAATAGTGTTTCCAGCCTTTTGAACAATGCTGAAATGCTCCAGGGGTTCTCCTGATGATATTTGAAATACATTATCCAAAACTGCATTGTTGAGAATAAACAGAAATGGGAGTTGACTTTCTGCCTCCTACTCCCCTGACTCCTCTCTGTTCCATTAAAGCCACAACAATAACAGATGTCAACAGGAAACACCAGTGACCAAAGCAGATGATAGTAGCATAATGTAGGTTTACTCGTTTGAGGTCCACATTACTGTTTCAATACTCTGGTCATCCATTGATCCCCACGGGACTCCTTCTACTTAGAACCAGCAAACAATCAATACAGCCCCACCATCCAGACCAGGCCCAAGCAGCTTTACAAACTCCCCCTCCTCCTCACCCTTCCTCGCCACCACCAGTGCCATTGTGTACAGCTCACACACACTCACCACCACAGCCCAAATATAGGAGCCTGAGCAAAGGATTTCCCCATGTCTGGTATAGCCAGGGCCATACTAACAGTTAGTCCCTCCCCAAAGTTACCATTTTGGGGCTCCATGAGCACAGTAGCACTAAATTCCACAGGATAAAAGGGAATTCCACCTAAAAGGAAAGATCTCCTCACTGCTCACTCACACTGGCCCTGGCCTTTGCGCCCCCTGCGATGCTTCTCTTAATGCATGCCCATTCAAATGCACTAAATGGCAGCAGCAGTCTCTTCTCTTTCTGGCAGCGCAGTGACTTCAGCCTGGCAGACAGAGCGCATAGAGCTCATAAATCTGCAGGATTAGTCAGATTTAATTGCCGTCCTGAGCTGCCATTGATTTTATGGGTGTCCTGGCTTGGGAAAGACATGTCCCCCTTTTTACACCCAAATGTATGCCATCGCTGTATTTCACACACAGTGTCACATTGCTGGGAGATAGCAATACATTAACGCCCACATAAATGGCTATAGCAGCCGAAGAATGCTGTTCACACAATAGGTGAGACTTAAGACTGAAAGCGAGGAACTATTAGCATTTAGAGTTGGAGGCTGGACGAGAGAGAAAAAACATATTTCCTGTTGACTACAGAGGAGGAGCTCTTTTAATTCAGAGTGACTAAACTTATAAAAACCATTACATTCAAATGAACAACACACCAGTGAGCCGGAGCTGGGGCATGTTGCTGTGTGTCTGTCTGGTGACCTTTGCTCTGGCGAGTGCATCTGGAAGGTGAAACACAAAGCCCTCTGCGCTCGCTGACTGTGGTGCTCTGCTAAGGGAGCGGGCCGCCTGAGCAAACGGGGACATTCTTTCTGCCTGAGGTCACTAGTTGGTCCCATTCAACCCCCCCTCCACCCCCCCTCCCTCATAGAGAGGGGGAGGGCTCCCTGCCTCCCTCTCTCTCCCTCTAGCCTTTGTCACAGGAGAGGAAAGTGCTGGGCTGGCTGCAGTGGGCTGGGGCTCAGGGCTCCTCTCCTCTTCTCCTCAGCTCACAGCCCCTGAGCACGGTGGGACATGTGACATTTTCCATGGAGTTCAGGACCAAATGGCTCCCTGATTGGGATTTCACACTCAAGATACTGTACTTAGTTTTTACAGCTCCAACATTGGTTTCCCATGACTCAGTGCTGTGTTTCACAGACATGCACATAAAGGGCCGTGCATCTTGAAATAATGGGAGCGATTCTCTCAGCTAGATATTTAACCCACCAGAAATCATTTTAGAGCACTACAACAAACTGCAGTGAACTGGTCAAATAAAATAATTATCTGAGGAAAAATAAAATCCTTAGTGAGTCATACTCCAGCAATCAAAGTCTTGTGATCATGTGGTCAGTGTGGTAGATTGTGGACCAGTCATGGATGCCTGGTTGCGGTAGCCTGGTGGCAGTAGCCTGGTTGCGGTAGCCTGGTGGCGGTACTGTAGCACTGCTGACTGCTACTCCTGGTGCCAACCAGCCCGGCATCTGGACATGTCATTGGACCTGTGTCATCCCTCCAACCCCTTTGAGACAACAACCTCACATCACAATGACTTCACATTACAGTGATTTCATCCCTCACTGATCTTAAATTCCTAAAACCACAACATTGTGATGCAGGCTGGGTTGAGTTTGGGCTCAGCTGTGGAGCTCCAGTCCTCACTGGCCCCTCTGCCGTTTAAGTGGTATGTTATTGTGCCCTGTGAGGTGCAGAGTCTGCAAACTGACAGTGGTTAGGTTACTCACTGTTAAGACTCTCTCCCTCAAGATCCAAAACCAGTCACAGTAGTTCACTACACAAGGTCATTAGTTGGCCTGGCCATGATAATTCCAACATATGGTTTATAAAATCCCTATGCTACTATGTTGACTTTTAATTACCTGGCTGTTGGCCACAGGCAACTTTTTTTTTAACTATAGTTGCTAAGCCAAGACAAGAATCTGAATAATGTCCTAAATTACCATCTCTTTTAAATTCAACTGTACCCAAATCCCCATATGTTCAGTATCTACATATTATTCATGTAGGAGGGAAACATCAAGCATGTTGTACTTTCTCAGGTTCCACCCCACCCACTCTCCCCCTCTCCTCCCTTCTCCTCCCTCTCCTCCCACTCTCTCCTCTCAGAACAAGTGGGCCTTTACCACCTGCAGGCAGGCAGTGGGGATCTGAGGGGGAGGAGGCAGAGAGGGAGAGGCGGAGGGAGGGGCTGCCCAGTACCGTGGTAAGTAAAATAAGGATGCTGGAGGTAGTGACTCACTCAGATTGCTTGGGACTTCAGACAGGAATGTTTCGATCCCGGCAACGTGAGCATGTGCTGACCTGCTGCTGCTTCCAAATAGTTTTTAAGTAAGTCTCTCTTTAAAGAGAACAGCCAAGTTAAGACACCAACAGAGCCACAAGCACATCTCTCAAATAGAAAACCCAGAAGCTACGGAATCTCCCAGTCTCTCTCAGAAACTCCCCCACGACTAAATCACAGCGAAAGTCATGATCAAGTAGTCGAACCATCGCCAAAGGCAGAAGGGAGCATGGGCAACACTACCAAGCTGTTGTACATCATTTAAAACCTTGGCCAGATCCCACAATTTACACTCAGATGAGGGAGTAGCATAGAAATAGAATGACTAGATTATATTTATATAGGGAGTAGCCAGGCTAACTCTACTTACTGCAGCCAGCTACAATACCACAGCCAGAACCCCATAGTAGACAGCACAACATTGAGCTGTGTGCCCTGTGCAAGCCAGCCAGGTGCAGCTGGTGAGTGACTGAGGAAACCACAATGCATCATAAACAGGTTTCAGAAATACATGGCCCTTGGCTGTTTTCTCCTGGCTGGTGTGAGAGGCACTAGCAGGATGTGTTACAGTAACACAGATGTAACTAGTTAATCACTAGCGTGCCCCATTATAGGCATGGATACATGTGAGCTAGCAGACAAAAGGCATGTGGAAGGAGGAAGTGGGTGGTGATCCAGTCAGGAGCTGGGCGTCAACACCAGTACAGGAAATAAACAGGAGACTGGTCACAGAGGTATGTCTTATGACTGTATAGTTGAGGCTAGTAAAGTAATGAGGAGGTGTGTGTGGGTATGTTTGGGTGGGTAGGGGGGGGTTGTGTGTGTGTGTGTGTGTGTGTGTGTGTGTGTGTGTGTGTGTGTGTGTGTGTGTGTGTGTGTGTGTGTGTGTGTGTGTGTGTGTGTGTGTGTGTGTGTGTGTCTGTGTGTGTGTGTGTGTGTGTGTGTGTGTGTGTGTGCGTGGTGTGTGAGCGTGTAATTACTCGCGCACACATTTTTCTGTGTGTGTGTGTGTGTGTGCGTTTATCGGTGTGTGTGCTCTTATCTGTGTGTGTGTTTATGTGTGTGTTGTTTGCTCAGAGCCCATGCCAGGCCGGCCCCCTCTGATAAGCAGGCCTGGTACACTTTGTGACTGTCTGATTGAGGTCCTCATGGGAAGGCCGGCTGAAGTGGAGGGGGGTAGTTTGCATTCCTGGCCATTTCATGAAAAAAGGGTGCAACCATAGGAGCAAGCCAAGAGGAGGGCTCAATTATGCATGGTTAAACAAAGCCCAAGGCTACCAGCCAGCAATGTCTCAGAGAACTGAACTCTCTCTGCTATGGAGCTCCTGACTCTTACAGAATAACATTTGTGGCATTTTAGTCAAAAAGTAAAAGAAAAACAGTTTGTAAACAAATAAGCTGATACATCATTAGGTGTGTTTAGAGATCTGCAGGCACTTTAAAACTAAACTTCTCAGAGGGGTTGAAAACACTCTAAAAAAGCAAACATTCCCATTCATAAGAGACCCAATAATACATCACAGAGTTTACGTTAGGAATAAACCGTCGCAAGAGCCAAGATGGGCCTGTTATCATCTATATACAGAGACCACTAGAATAATAAGGGGAAGACCTGCTTCACTTCTGGATAGATTTCACCAAACTAATTTAAATTCTGAATAAAAGAGAAGTGTAGATTCTCTTTTTCTGTACTGTTTAAACCACTATAGATGGGCAATAATGTTTGACCAATAGAAACAGACTACAGTATACAGTGGGGCAAAAAAGTATTTAGTCAGCCACCAATTGTGCATGTTCTCCCACTTAAAAAGATGAGAGAGGCCTGTAATTTTCATCATAGGTACACTTCAACTATGACAGACAAAATGAGAAAAAAAATCCAGAAAATCACATTGTAGGATTTTTAATGAATTTATTTGCAAATTATGGTGGAAAATAAGTATTTGGTCAATAACAAAAGTTTATCTCAATACTTTGTTATATACCCTTTGTTGGCAATGACAGAGGTCAAACGTTTTCTGTAAGTCTTCACAAGGTTTTCACACACTGTTGCTGGTATTTTGGCCCATTCCTCCATGCAGATCTCCTCTAGAGCAGTGATGTTTTGGGGCTGTTGCTGGGCAACACGGACTTTCAACTCCCTCCAAAGATGTTCTATGAGGTTGAGATCTGGAGACTGGCTAGGCCACTCCAGGACCTTGAAATGCTTCTTACGAAGCCACTCCTTCGTTGCCCGGGCGGTGTGTTTGGGATCATTGTCATGCTGAAAGACCCAGCCACGTTTCATCTTCAATGCCCTTGCTGATGGAAGGAGGTTTTCACTCAAAATCTCACGATACATTCATTCTTTCCTTTACACGGATCAGTCGTCCTGGTCCCTTTGCAGAAAAACAGCCCCAAAGCATGATGTTTCCACCCCCATGCTTCACAGTAGGTATGGTGTTCTTTGGATGCAACTCATCATTCTTTGTCCTCCAAACACGACGAGTTGAGTTTTTACCAAAAAGTTCTATTTTGGTTTCATCTGACCATATGACATTCTCCCAATCTCCTTCTGGATCATCCAAATGCTCTCTAGCAAACTTCAGACGGGCCTGGACATGTACTGGCTTAAGCAGGGGGACACGTCTGGCACTGCAGTATTTGAGTCCCGGGCGGCGTAGTGTGTTACTGATGGTAGGCTTTGTTACTTTGGTCCCAGCTCTCTGCAGGTCATTCACTAGGTCCCCCCGTGTGGTTCTGGGATTTTTGCTCACCGTTCTTGTGATCATTTTGACCCCACGGGGTGAGATCTTGCGTGGAGCCCCAGATCGAGGGAGATTATCAGTGGTCTTGTATGTCTTCCATTTCCTAATAATTGCTCCCACAGTTGATTTCTTCAAACCAAGCTGCTTACCTATTGCCGATTCAGTCTTCCCAGCCTGGTGCGGGTCTACAATTTTGTTTCTGGTGTCCTTTGACAGCTCTTTGGTCTTGGCCATAGTGGAGTTTGGAGTGTGACTGTTTGAGGTTGTGGACAGGTGTCTTTTATACTGATAACAAGTTCAAACAGGTGCCATTAATACAAGTAACGAGTGGAGGACAGAGGAGCCTCTTAAAGAAGAAGTTACAGGTCTGTGAGAGCCAGAAATCTTGCTTGTTTGTAGGTGACCAAATACTTATTTTCCACCATAATTTGCAAATAAATTCATAAAAAATCCTACAATGTGATTTTCTGGATTTTTTCTTCTCATTTTGTCTGTCATAGTTGAAGTGTACATATGATGAAAATTACAGGCCTCTCTCATCTTTTTAAGTAGGAGAACTTGCCCAATTGGTGGCTGACTAAATACTTTTTTGCCCCACTGTATCTCTCTGGTCTGACTCAAGTACACTTTTCAAAGCAGGTCAAAAGGAATCTGTAGAGAAACCTCAGGATTAGAGACACTGCCCCTCATTCTTCAACCACACAATACACCTGAAAGTATATGTATTCAATTACATGTCAATTATATGCATTTCTTCCAAAGCCAAGGGATCAGCATCCATGTACATCAGCGCATGAATGAAAGCAACCTTGCTCCAAACTCTCTCCGACTTCACCCTCGTCTCCACTTGAAACTAGAGAGGACAATTGGAGTCAGGTGACAGGACAGCCCTACACACACATATACATACATACACACAACATGCATAAACACATTATTTTCAGGTTGACTGCAGATTCAACATCCGTCTCTACAACCCACTCGTTCCAATATATCATCCGTGTTCCTTTCAAATAGAGAATAGAGCATTCTGCTGACAACTCCCAAAGACACTCTGGCAACCAACATCAATGTTGTGCTAAGAAATGAAAATACAGGACATCTGTGATGCCAGCCAATGATGCAGGTGCTGAGTAGGAGTAGTGGACAAAAGCTATATACACCTACCACAGGAGCAACAGGTGAAGCAGTTGGTATGGTACAGATTCCCCATGGCCTGACAGGCTTGGCTGGCTCCATACACACCCTTCCCACACTTGATACAGATACCTGGAGGAGGGAAGAGACACAGGTTAACATCTGTAGACATAATCATCATTATTTTACATTGACATTTTAGTCATTAGGCAGAGCGACTTACAGGAACAATTAGGGTTAAATGCCTTGCTCAAGGACATATTGATAGATGTTTCACCTCGTCGGCACGGGGATTCGAACCAGCAACTTTTTGGTTACTGGCCCAACACGCTTAACCGCTAGGCTAACTGCCAATCATTATCAGCAACATATTCATCATGAATCCTACTCAGGCTTTCATACAGCAGTAAAGTACACGTCATTGTAACTGCTTTAGCTAGTAACTTCCATGTTCCATCAATGATCTATAAAGGGTGTATATACAGTACTTGGACCAAACTGTGTCTTTGTGAGGTTCATTGATCTATGTTGTATCTAAATTAAAAATACATTAACCAGGGGTGTTAGGGGTTGGCAGGAAGCATTCTCTTAATGTGGCACAATGACAAAGTGAGTCAGCAAAAGCTATGTCCCAACGGACGTAGATGGTATAATTACTTGCTGCAGACGACCACTGACCTGCAAACACTAGACAATTTAGAGGAAAAAAGGTGAATTACCCACAGGTGTGGACTACAAACTTTCATCTACGTGGTTCTTTTTAGGTTAATGGTAAACCCTTACTAAGGAAGGGGAGAAGGAAGGCACCCAGCCGATGACAACTATTTGGACATAGCATTGGACTAATGATTCCCCTGCTTTCCTCTCACGCACAAGATGGCCTCCGCCGGGATCACATTCCACAGCGAGTGCAGGGTCAAAGCCTGGGTAGGGTGAGTCCAGGGTCACCACGCCTACAGGACACAACATCCCTACAGGGGGCTGACTTCCCCCCCCCACCACCACCTTCCTCCCATGATGACAGTAATGAAGAAAGAGTGTCATCATCTAGTCCTCTCTCTAACAATTTATTCTGACAGTATTTCAAGGCAATGATACTTTCTAGAGCCAGGCCAATTTAAAATATGTGCTGGACTTACACTGCTATAGAAGCAGGTTGTCTCTTTTTGACAGGTCTTAATCCCTTAGACTGGTGAGAATTGTCCTATATGGATAGGGCTAAATCTGTTTTACAGAAAAAAGATGGAAACGCATAATCATGGTAGTAATTAAAAGGGAACAGTTGGGAGACCATGGGAAAATTATTAGACTAAAGATGAGATCCCCCCCCCCCACATTCTAAAATTGCATTTTTGTCCGCCCCAGTTTTATTATTGGAATGAGATACAAAACGAGGCAACTGTGTGACGTTAGCTAATGTTTCATCCCCTCTCGACTGAGGTGAATGAAAAAGCTATGCTAGTGAGTAGCTACCACAGACAGGCCAGCTCTAGCCTCTAGTTATCTGTCAGATAGCGATATGAGGTGGCTATTATTACTATCTAACAGCAGTTGTTTGTATGGACATGTTTTGTAGCCTTTGTTTTGTCACGTTTAAAAATGAACTTGACAAGCTTTTACCAGTTGATGTACCGTCAGAGAGAGCTGGCCAAAAGTTGGATTACATTTGCTATTATTTTTTCCCTCACTCAAACTAGACCTGAATCAAACTAGACCTGAATCAAACTAAACCTGAATCAAACGATGAAACCATCGGCCAAACAATTGAAGATTGATATTATGACGTTTTTTCAGTGCAATGTGAGTTGTATTAGTCAGTTTGTCAATGTAACGTTATTGATCTGTCAGTTTCCCAAGCTAATTCTCGATTTTTCACATTGACACAATAAACAGCTCTAAAGTTACAGGCTTCACTGTCATGGTGCACAGAAGAGGTCTGCGTGGGACTGATTTTTATCATCCCGCTCCTGCCTGCACCCGCTCCTGCCTGCACCCGCTGGCTTTCTGTCCGACTCCAACCCGCTACCGCAAGAACTGGTCCCAAACCCTACCGCAGTCCCGCAATGTTATTTTAGGCATATGTGACACAGCTCACTTGCCAGCCATGGTCCCAGCAATTTTGCGCCCTATAGGAAATATCAAATGCACAACTTAAGAAATAGGTTAAATTACCAGAGATTCTCAAATGGCCCTTACATTGTATTACCTGGCTATATCAGTCAATATGTTAAATGTAGTTTGAAGAGAGCAGAGTTGGAGAAACGTGTACTTTCTCTTGAGCTATTTTTATAGTCTACCTTTTAGGAGCGTGGAGATTTTCAGACTGATAAATATGGGTATTCAAATATTTAGGCCTATTTCTAGGCAATGTAGTAAACTGTAGCCTAATCATAGGCCTATTTAGGAAGTTCATTTCCTTGGAAAGATGACTGCCCCATGCTACTCTATTTAATTGAGACCACACGTGCACCAGAGCTCGCAGGTATGCCTACTGAAGTGGAAGCAGCAAGAATGATGACAGCAACACTTGCTATGTTTTGCATAGTTCTATAGGATATAGCCTACCTTTCAGGAAGACGATTTACAGGCAGAGACAAATAAATGGGTAATCATTTTCAAAGATGATTACATTTATTCATTGCACTTCGACCCACTTCTTTTCATTATCAATATTTATTTACATATTTCACTTCTTGTCAATATGGGGGCGCTGTTTTCACTTTGGAAAAAATCGTGCCCAAATGTAACGGCCTCGTACTCTTTTCTAGATCATACAATATGCATATTATTATTACTATTGGATAGAAAACACTCAGAAGTTTCTAAAACTGTTTGAATTATGTCTGTGAGTAAAACAGAACTCATTTTGCAGCAAACTTCCATGTAGGAAGTGAAAAATCTGAAAACGAGGCTCTGTTTCAGGGCCTGCCTATTCAATTGCCTTATATTTATCGATATGCATGCACTTCATACGCCTTCCACTAGATGTCAACAGGCAGTGGAAGGTGGAATGGGGTGTCTAGCTTGATCTGAGGTCGAACAAGAGCTTTTGGAGTGGCAGGTCAGGAATTTCCTTTCTCTACCAAGGCGCACGAAGCACCTCGATATTGTCTTCTGATAAGCGTTCGGTTTACACGGCGAATATCTCCGGCTCTGATTTTATTTGATACATGTGATAATAACATCGTAAAGTAGGTTTTTTCAACCGAGTTTTATCAGATTATTCAACGTTTATTGGGACTTTTGGAGTTTTCCGTTCTTTGCGTCGAGAGAAAATGGGAACGTTATCAACATTGGCTAGCATTGTGGCACGAATTCGACAGAAGAAAAGGACATTCTAAAACCAAACAACGATTTATTCTGGACCAAGGACTCCTTGTACAAGATTCTGATGGAAGCTCAGCAAAAGTAAGAACAATTTATGATGTTATTTCGTATTTCTGTGGAAAATGTTGATTCCTATTCTCTGCCGTTTTGGCGAGCGTTGTCTCGCAATAACGCAAGCTGTTTGTTATGGTAAAGTTATTTAAAAAAAATCTAACATGGCGTTTGCATTAAGAACCAGTGTATCTTTCATTTGCCATACAACAAGTATTTTTATGTAAAGTTTATGATGAGTTCTTTGGTCAGATTAGGTGAGTGTCCAAAATATCTCTGGAGATTCTGGTGAATCGATGCTACGTATTCACAATGTATAATCAGGATTTGTAGCTCTAAATATGCACATTTTCGAACAAAACATAAGTGTATTGTATAACCTGATGTTATAAGACTATCATCTGATGAAGTTGTTCAAGGTTAGTGATTCATTTTATCTCTATTCTGTCGGTTTTGTGCAAGCTATTTTGGCGGGGAGTAAATTGCGTTGTGTGTTTGGCTACTGTAGTGAGCTAATAGAAATATATATTGTGTTTTCGCTGTAAAACACTTAAAAAATCTGAAATATTGGCTGGATTCACAAGATGTTTATCTTTCATTTGCTGTACACCATGTATTTTTCATAAATGTTTTATGATGAGTATTTATGTATTTCACGTTGCTCTCTGTAATTATTCTGGCTGCTTCGGTGCTATTTGTGATGGTAGCTGCAATGTAAAACTATGATTTATACCTCAAATATGCAAATTTTTTCGAACAAAACATAAATGTATTGTATAACATGTTATAAGACTGTCATCTGATGAAGTTGTTTCTTGGTTAGTGACTAATTATATCTCTATTTGGTCGGTTTTGTGATAGCTACCTATGCGGTATAAACATGGTGAAAATATGCGGTTGAGTCTTTGGCTATTGTGGTTAGCTAATATAAATACATATTGTGTTTTCGCTGTAAAACATTTTAAAAATCGGAAATGATGGCTGGATTCACAAGATGTTTATCTTTCATTTGCTGTATTGGACTTGTGATTTCATGAAAATTATATTATATTCCTGTCCCGTTAGGCTAGGCTATGCTAGTCAGCTTTTTTGATGAGGATGCTACCGGATCCGGGATGGGTATCACTGAAAGGTTAAGTTAATTTCATATTCGTTAACTGTCACTTGATTCTCCACCCATGTAGGAAGCCTACTCTATTTCAATGAGACCACACACACTAGGCACATTTGAACTCTCACACCCAACTAGGTCAAGTAGGCTACTGAAGTTGAAGCTGTGTGTGAATAATGCAAAAAATATGTGCTTTCAATACAATAGGTAGGCTAACGCATACCAAGCAGAAATAGGACTGTATCAAAATAATCTGTGGGACAATAAAAATATTTTCATCCCAAAGACGTCTGTCTGACCGCCTGCTCCCGCCTGCAGCATGAAAAATGCTGGCCGCGCCGCCCTGATCTCTGTGGGGACCCGCAGATCCCACATGCATCCCGCGGTAATGCAGCCCTCTAGTGCGGTCAGTACATAACATGCTCATCATGTCTTAGCAGGGTGTCAGATGGTGACAGGGGTCCCAGCAGGGTCAGACAGCCAGGGAAGACCAGTCTATGAAGCTCAGGTGAATTTTGCAGTATATTCAGTGAATGACACAAAGTTCCATCTTGAATTGATGGGTAGACCTACAGTAGCTACAAGACAGCAGCTTAAAGCTACAGTCTGGGATCTGGAAATAATGGTCATTTAAATTATTGAACCATTGATTCTATTCTTGGATAATATAATTAATAAAAGTACACCAAGGTAATTCTTTCTCATGCCTCATTTTAGTAGGATTAGATGGTGACAGGGGTCTCATCAGGGTCAGGCAGACAGGGAAGACCAGTCTGGGACAGAGGTGAGGTGAATTCTTGCAGATACAACACTTTATTCATGCGCGGTGCTCAAGTTCAGAATGGTTGTCAATTACAACCCATACAGAGACCCTGAGCTCTGAGGTCATGTATAGCATATTACTGTACAGCCACTCCATTACAATTCAGGTGCTTATCAGTGTCCAAGTCTACCATTTTCAATCCGTATACGGATACGAGTCTAAAGGGCTACCTGTGTTAAGGTCAATTCTGTAGTGAGTTGCGAATTGCTCTTAATTCCAATTCAATTCTTGAATTTGAATTAGCCACACCCCAAATAAATGAGACTTTCATGTTCACGTCTCAGTTGAGTTGCTTTGAATTGCTTTGAATTCAATTCTACTTCCTTCAAATCAAATTCTATTCCAATTCTGCTTCCTGTGGGGTGTGGTCAATTCAAATTCATTGTTTGAATTTAATTAAATTTCGAAATTCCGAATTGACCCCATCCCTGCTTTTTACATCTATGACATCAGAGTGCGAATTATACCATGACATTCTTGGGAGCCTTGTGCATGCAAAAAAAAATGTATGGGCCTAATAGTAAAGACAAAAATGCATTACATTTGAATGTGGCATGAACACACCCAGTAATGATGTTTAAATCTGATTCTCAAACAAATCACTTCAAAAAGTTGGCTAACTGTACGTTCGTTCACTCTAAAATAATTCCAGCATCCAAACACTGGTCATTTCATGAAAGGAAAGAGACATCTGTTAAAAACACCATAATGACATTCAGCGATTGTCATTAGACCTACTACAGTGGTGTGTGTGTATTCATGGATGCCAATGGAAGCCATACTTTCCCAAAAATGTGAACAATAAAAAAAGAAAAATCATATGAAATAATGTCTCAATAAGGTTTCATAATTTTTCAATTCGCAAGTGGTTGAATCTAACTCACCGGAGAAAGCATCCGAGCAAGTGAAACTGCGGCCCTCTGTCTCAGTATATCTGATGCTGTCTGGCCAAAAAGAGTATGACAGGCGCTGTTTTGCTCGCTTGGATGCTTTCTCCGGTGAGATTGATGCATCTTGCTGTTGGCGCGCATCTCGTCAAATTATAAATATTTAACGACCCTCCCAAAGGTGAACTTTTGTTGCCTTTAGAGGAGCTCATGTTTAATTCATCCTCCGTAATTCGCACTCTTTATGAAATTGTAAAAAATGAAGGACTACGGTACCCCAAGGCTATCCAAAGGTTAGGCCCACATGTTTTCCTTTCAACAAGAGTAATTCAGCTGGACCAAAGTCAAATATTGGCATTTCCTATTCCAACTTAAACTCGTGACGCTGTTCCTGCACTCAGAAAAGATAAGAGGAAAAATTAGGGCTATTCTCTCTGATAAGAATAAATAGCCAAACTATGAATCATCTTAATCACAACAGCTTGGCCAAAATAAATATCTAGAATAGCCATGGGCAAGAAAATAAAATATTACTGTCCAGATTTGGTAGATCCCATATTACCTCTATATTCCCTTTAACGAGAGACGCAGAAGACTGCAAAGTGTAGTTATGTAACCACCTAAAAGTGAACATGAAAAAGATACCAGTGGGGTCGAAATATTGTCTGTTTTGTGTGTCTCAATTAACTACTGTGGGAGTTGAAGACTTTTTAAAATGTGTATCTTTCCAGCACCTGAACTAGTTAGATTTACTAAAAGTGAACAAGATATCAGTTTGGAGTGTTCCATGGTGTTTCTGAAGATTCCAGATCTTGAACCACAAGAACTCTGACAATGTTAACGTGCGCACAGTATTTGGATAATAGCTCATATCCTGGTGAAGGTCTTATTTTTCTTATATTTATTAATCTCTTGTTTGTTCTTCTTTTGTTCTTATTTGTGTATTAGTATTTACTGTTTATTGCACTGCTGGAGCTAGGAACAAAAGCATTTTGCTGCACCAGCTTTAACATCTGCAATCTGTGTAGGAGACAAATAAACTTTGATTTGATTTATTCAGGATAAGCTGTTTACATGCACCTTTGATTTCCCACCCACGAGTATCCCTGTATCTATAAATAAACAGAATATTGCTAATTTAGCCAAAAGTTTGTACCCCTCATTTAGATATTTTTCTGATTATAACTTCCGACATTAGGAAGGCTATTCGTTAGTCAACTTTGTTAGTCTATAATTATATACACGCAGCTTTTCTTCTGTCATTCCTTGATGCTCTAGAACACTAAATAAAGCATTGCTCACCAGAATGATGTCATACATCGATAGAATGAACGCTTTATCAATAATCTAGTTGACATCGCTAGCGTTCTCTTTTCTGCTTCTCTCGAGGAGCAAAGAAATTTATGGACCGGGGAGTTTGTTGACCAGTTTTAAGGAAATTAAAAGCTGTGAAAACAATCCAACATGTTTCTGACAGTAATTCATTTCGTCTTGGAAGCATATTTGATATGGTTGAAAGTGAAATTTTGTCAGCTTTTATGTCGCAGAAAGAAATTGCACGTTTCGGCTGCACAACAGGTACCTAAGCGCACATGCGCATTCTCTCAAGATTAAAGAAAAAATATATATTTCTCCACTCCTGTTCCCGAGACAAAATGAACATTTGGTCTATCATTTTACTGCAAGAAACAAATAATTCTGCATGAGTTAATATTATAATAGGCTACATGTGAGGCCTACAGTCAGTGTCCAGACTTCAATTACTATCTCAACTATCCCAACTTTTCCCATCTGAACTTCAAAGCTGATACTATGTGAAACTGAGTCTGCGCAGACCGTTTAAACAACAGTAAATGGGATAAGATGTTTACATGCCACAGTATCCTGTCTAAGATCAGCATATCCCAGGCATCTTATTTTTTATTTTACCGTTATTTTACCAGGTAAGTTGACTGAGAACACGTTCTCATTTGCAGCAACGACATGGGGAATAGTTACAGGGGAGAGGAGGGGGATGAATGAGCCAATTGTAAACTGGGGATTATTAGGTGACCGTGATGGTTGAGGGCCAGATTGGGAATTTAGCCAGGACACCGGGGTTAACACCCCTACTCTTACGATAAGTGCCATGGGATCTTTAATGACCTCAGAGAGTCAGGACACCCGTTTAACGTCCCATCCGAAAGACGGCACCCTACACAGAGCAGTGTCCCCAATCACTGCCCTGGGGCATTGGGATCTTTGTTTAGACCAGAGGAAAGAATGCCTCCTACTGGCCCTCCAACACCACTTCCAGCAGCACCTGGTCTCCCATCCAGGGACTGACCAGGACCAACCCTGCTTAGCTTCAGAAGCAAGCCAGCAGTGGTATGCAGGGTGGTATGCTGCTGGCGTATCTGGGTTTCTTAAAACCAGGATAGGAGCTTATTTGGGTTACTGTAAACAGATATGATGTTTTTATGCGTCAACTCAAAAACAGGGATATTGGTGTGCATGTAGGGCTGCAGGTAGCCTAGCGGTCACAGCATTGGGCCAGTAACCTTCAGCAAGGCTCTTAACCGTACTACTATGTGTATGTGACAATAAAACATACAGTCTATATATATATATGTAAACGTGGTCATTGATTATAATCTGCATTGCCTCAGCGGACAGCAGTTAGACTCTCTTGATTACGCCAAGGCTGCTGGCCGATCTGTACTAACGCCAAACTCCAAGCCCAGCATACTACTCTAGTCTGGTCTGGTCTGCCAATGTCCCTGTATCTCACTGCTAATGGTCTTTTAATACTCCCCCACTGTTCCAAAACTTCCAGGAATATTTCTGAACATGTTTTAGTTTTTCTTCCATAATTGGGGCATTGGCATCGAACAATTCCATGAACAGTATGGACAAACTGTTGGCTGCCATACAATTTAAACACATGGATCTGCACTGATAATGGCAGGTCCTGAAAATGTAATGGCACCTCTATTATACCATCTGTACCACATTTGCACCTCTTCTGCTCTGCTTTGAAAAGATGGCTGTTCCTAGGAGATACAGGCTGGAGAAATGTGAAGCTAGCAGTGACAAGTCTTCACAAGGCAAAGGCTATCTGTGGTCTCTGATCTCGAAGTGTCTGAACTTTGAGTGCAAGGACCAAGTGCTCCCGGGGAGTAGAGCTGAAATGTGTTATAGTGAGGTGGGGAAGGTAGGGGGGAGTCTGCACTCCAGGGTGGTTGATATTTGGAGGGAGTATGGACTCCCACCACTTGACGATATCTCTGCTTAGCAGGTCATTATCACAACCCCCACACACACACAGATTATTGTGCATTCTCCAGACCAAGGTCTCCTCCAGCTATCTCAGTCCCATTCTGCTGCATTCCAGACTCATGCACTTGCCTGAAGCCTCCTCTGTCTACTACGGTATCTGACTACGAGACAGATAGCGGTGCTGAGATGTTTACAAGGGAATATGCTGACAATGAGGTAGGATAGAGCAACATTCTTAGAGGCTTTGTTGAACTGATATCTTCTGAATACTCATAGGAGCAACTGCCCCAATACTGTCCTCTCTCTCTGCCTTCCACTATACTTTATTTCCACTGAAGTTTAAGGCTTTGCTTATTTCCATTGTACTTCTATAGTACAATCCTGCTGGAGCTTCAGTCAGAATTGTAAACAAAACAATGGACCATGTCCATGTGCACACCTCTAGGTACATGTCCATTTCATCTCCCAAGGTGGAAGCCTTGCCCTGAGGAAGGAAAGCTTGACAGGAAAAACTGACCAGAATAGGGAACTTGCTACAAGCTAAGGAAAAGTTCATGGCATTTTGAGCCAAGTTGACTTGAGATGATTTCCCATAAATGTTGCTGTTAAGCCTAAAAGGCCCTCAAACGGATGTGGACAGTGTTTTACATGACTGAAGGGACTAGGGAGAGGGTTAGGGAGAGAGAGGGACTGAGCAGGAAAAGTCTAATTTGTTCTTAATTTAAACCAGATCACCAAGTCCCTGGTGCCTCCACTGTGGGTACATCATGTCCAGTGTGCTCAGGACAGAACAACACCACTGGACACATGTGGAGAAGAAAGATCATTGCCCTTCATCGTCAGTAGCACACTCAGTGATGCTGCCCATAACAGAGAGTTCCACACCTTTGGGGACCAGGGATGTAGTGCTGCCGGAGCGTGAAGGAGTGGCTGTCACGTTCCTGACCTTATTTCCTTTGTTTAGTCTTTGTTTAGTTGGTCAGGACGTGAGCTGGGTGGGCATTCTATGTTTTGTGTTTCTATGTTGGGTTTGTTGTTTGGCCTAATATGGTTCTCAATCAGAGGCAGGTGTTTGTTATTGTCTCTGATTGGGAACCATATTAAGGTAGCCTGTTTTCACTGTTTGTTTGTGGGTGATTGTTCCTGTTCCAGTGTTTAGTGTTCACGTTACGGGACTGTATCGGCTTCGTTCCTTTTTTGTCGGTTTGTTGTTTTGTTCGGTGTTTAAGTATTTCCCATTAAATATGGATGATATTCACGCTGCATCTTGGTCCTCCTCTCTTTCACCCGAAGACAGTCGTTACAGTGGCGCTCCCTCACTTTTTTCAATTTGAAAATACACGCAGCTGGTAAAAGTATTTCTGGAAGATTAATTCTGATAAATTTGAAATAAATTATATTTAATTACCACAAAAATTCCATGAAAAACAATAGAATGACAAACCAAATAAATATGTATAGCAGCCTAGAGGTAGGAAAATTGTGGTTTGTTCCCTTTCTTCTCTCTGGTGGTGAGAATGATGAAGAACTATAAGCTGTGTGTGTGCACTGTGGAAGCCCGTCGGAGGATGGACCACTTTGGCCCAATGAGAACGTTGAAAAACTAAATTTCCCTGTGTGTGTCTGCCTTGATGTTCATAAAACTCCATGGACCCCTCTTCCGCAGTGGAACCCAGAACGAAATGTGACCACCGCAAAGCCTGAGAGCCTGACCTTCTCTGGAAGTAGATTGGCTATTAGTCGAGACGCAGGGCCCGTTCTAGCTTAGTATGTTAGGATGGGCAATTGGAACTGTGAATTGGGCCAAGTTTGAGGAAATAATGCATTTAGGTTATAGTTTATTGTGATGCATGAATACATCACACTAAAAGCTTCATTTTATGGTGGTTTAAAAAAAACATTTCCTGCAATTCTACACGGTAATGATTTATATTCACTTCTTGGTCAATTGATTTGATAATATGTTCAATCTATGCAAATAAATTCTATGAATTGATAGTTCACCTCTCTGTTTTCTTTTATTCTGTAATAGGGTATATTGTATTGTGTTCAATAAAATCAAAGTTTATTTATAATAGAGCATGTAAGCTACACAATACAATGAAATGCCTACTCGCAATAAAGCTCTCCTCGCAAGCAGTGCAATGATATTAAGCTAAGTATTTGTTTTACATTAGGCTATAACCAAATAGAAATACCACGTAGTTGTTTGTTCCTGAACTGGCCAAATGGCAGAGCTATCCTTCAGCACCACAAGTTGGTTTAACTACTTTAAGATCATTGTGCGATCCTGGCGTTGTCATTTCAACACTACGAAGAGCACTCCAATGCTTAAAATTAAATCTCATCAAGATCTGTTGCCTACACCGAATAGTCATCACTTATTACTATTATTACAAATAGAAGACTTTCACTTCACGCAACGATACTCGTTTAGTAAAGTTAGAACAAAGCTGAATCCATGTCTAGCAATTTCACATAACAAAACTAAATATAAAAGCATAGTAGGCCTATAATGTTATTGTTACACCAAAAACACCTCATTTCTAATGACATTTTAGGATGGTTAGCTGAAGCTGAATAGTCCAAAAGAAATCCACATGCGCCAACTCAACAGCGCGCGCCACTAGGCAGGATATACACTTTGATTGAAACAAAATACAAGGCTAATAGTTTGTTATCACAATCTACTCTAATTCTCTCATAAAACAGTAGGCTAATAGTTTAACACAATCTACTCTAATTCTCTCATAAAACAGTAGGCTAATAGTTTGTTAACACAATCTACTCTAACTGGCTCATAAAACAGTAGGCTAATAGTTTGTTAACACAATCTACTCTAATTGGCTCATAAAACAGTCGGCCAATTCAAGAAGCTCTAAAACCATATTCCCATGAAACTGATTGAGATCAAACAAATGATTGGCATGGAGATGCAGTTTGGACGTTTCAGCTGTAAAATGTGAAGAATAATCATTCACGATGGACAGTGATGATGGCCTATTTGAAATGAAGTAGCCTATGCCTAACTTTGTGTTTGAGAGTATTAAGAATATAACATTTTCTTTGGACAATATGGTTAGGCAAAGGCAGATGTTGCAATTGGAGAATGCATTTTATGCATATTCTATAATGATAGGCTATTCAATTGGCTACATCTGTCGGTACAAACTTTGATTGAGTAAATAATTATGTAATTTACTTTTTTTTTTGCGCTCCCTCACCTAAAAATAGCAGTACACCACTGTTGGGGACATATGAAATACACTATTAGGCTACATAAGCAAGAATGGAACTAATAAGAAATAGTAACATTCAATTTGTTTGTGTACTTGAAATCATTATGTTGATGTACCTGCAATGTTTGTCCAAAACCTAGATGTTTGAGAAATGGCATGAAACTGGAAATGAGGCAGAAACTCTGTCTGAAAATCTCTCACAATATTTAAGCGATTATGCTGTGTTCTGTTGTTGTTCAGGCAGGCCAGGGACAGTGTGTCACGTTCCTGACCTGTTTTCTCTTGTTTTGTATGTCTTTATTGGTCAGGGCGTGAGTGTTGGGTGGGCAGTCTATGTTTTGTATTTCTATGTTGGGTTTTGTGTTCGGCCTGGTATGATTCTCAATTAGAGACAGGTGTGTATCGTTTGTCTCTGATTGAGAGTCATACTAAGGCAGCCAGGGTTTCACTGGTGTTTTGTGGGTGTTTGTTTCCTGTGTTAACGTTTGGGCCACACAGGACTGTTGCAGGTTAGTCACGTTTGTTGTTTTGTTTATTTGTAGTGTTTGTTGGTTTGCCATTAAAATCATGAATACCTCCTACTCCGCATCTTGGTCCGATCCATGCTCCTCCTCGTCTGAGGAGGAGAACGACATTGACAGCCGTTACAGAAACACCCACCAAACCAGGACCAAGCGGATTGGAGAAGGACGGCAAGAACAAAAGCAATGGAGAGAAGAGGAATGGACATGGGAGCAAATACTCAACGGAGAACGCCTGGGCTAAGGTGGGAGAGAATCGCCGCTCTCGGGAGGAGAAGGAGGCCGCCACAGCCCAGGAGCGCTGGTATGAGGAGGCAGCACGTAAGAGAGGCTGGAAGCCCGAGAGGCTCACCCAAAAATTTATTGGGGGGGGGCTAAAGGGGAGTGTGGCGAAGCCGGGTTGGTTACCTGAGCCAACTCCCCGGGCTTACCGTGGAGTGAGAGGGTGTCGTACTGGTCAGACACCGTGTTATGCGGTAAAGCGCACGGTGTCCCCAGTACGCGTGCTTAGCCCAGTGCGGGCTATTCCACCTTGCCGCACTGGGAGGGCTAGGTTGGGCATCGAGCCGGATGTCATGAAGCCGGCCCAACGTATCTGGCCTCCAGTACGTCTCCTCGGGCCGGCGTACATGGCACCAGCCTTACAGGTGGTGTCCCCGGTTCGCCTGCATAGCCCAGTGCGGGCTATTCCACCTCGCCGCACTGGCAGGGCTACGGGGACCATTCAACCTGGTAAGGTTGGAGAGGCTCGGTGCTCAAGAGCGCGTGTCCTCCTTCACGGTCCGGCATATCCGGCGCCACCTTCCCGCCCCAGCCCAGTACCACCAGTGCCTACACCACGCACCAGGCTTCCAGTGCATCTCCAGAGCCCTGTTCCTCCTCCCCGCACTCGCCCTGAGGTGCGTGCCCTCAGCCCGGTACCTCCAGTTCCGGCACCACGCATCAGGCCTATTGTGCGTCTCAGCCGGCCAGAGTCTGCCGTCTGCCCAGCGGTGCCTGAACTGCCCGTCTGCCCAGCGGTGCCTGAACTGCCCGGCTGCCCAACGCCGTCTGAGCCATCCGTCTGCCCAGCGCCGTCTGAGCCATCCGTCTGCCCAACGCCGTCTGAGCCATCCGTCTGCCCAACGCCGTCTGAGCCATCCGTCTGCCCAACGCCGTCTGAGCCATCCGTCTGCCCAACGCCGTCTGAGCCATCCGTCTGCCCAACGCCGTCTGAGCCATCCGTCTGCCCAGCGCCGTCTGAGCCATCCGTCTGCCAAGCGCCATCTGAGCCATCCGTCTGCCACGAGCCATTAGAGCCGCCCGTCTGTTCCGAGCCGTTAGAGCCGTCCGTCAGTCAGGAGCCGCTAGAGCCGTCCGTCAGTCAGGAGCCGCCAGCCAGTCAGGAGCTGCCAGAGACGCCAGCCAGTCAGGAGCTGCCAGAGACGCCAGCCAGTCAGGAGCTGCCAGAGACGCCAGCCAGTCAGGAGCTGCCAGAGACGCCAGCCAGTCAGGAGCTGCCAGAGACGCCAGCCAGTCAGGAGCTGCCAGAGACGCCAGCCAGTCAGGAGCTGCCAGAGACGCCAGCCAGTCAGGAGCTGCCAGAGACGCCAGCCAGTCAGGAGCTGCCAGAGACGCCAGCCAGTCAGGAGCTGCCAGAGACGCCAGCCAGTCAGGAGCTGCCAGAGACGCCCTACAGTCATGAGCTGCCCTACAGTCATGAGCTGCCCTACAGTCATGAGCTGCCACCCAGTCCGGAGCTGCCACCCAGTCCGGAGCTGCCACCCAGTCCGGAGCTGCCACCCAGTCCGGAGCTGCTGCCCCTTATCCCGGAGCTGCTGCCCCTTATCCCGGAGCTGCTGCCCCTTATCCCGGAGCTGCTGCCCCTTATCCCGGAGCTGCTGCCCCTTATCCCGGAGCTGCTGCCCCTTATCCCGGTGCTGGCCCTTATCCCGATGCTGCCCCTTCATTTAGGTGGGTTGAGTTGGAGGGTGGTCATTGGGAGGGGGATACGGAAGCGGGGAGTGACTATGGTGGGGTGGGGACCTCGCCCAGAGCCTGAGCCACCACCGTGGTCAGATGCCCACCCAGACCCTCCCCTAGACTTTGTGCTGGTGCGCACTTTGTGCTGGTGCGCCCGGAGTTCTCACCTTAAGGGGGGGGTTATGTCACGTTCCTGACCTGTTTTCTCTTGTTTTGTATGTCTTTATTGGTCAGGGCGTGAGTGTTGGGTGGGCAGTCTATGTTTTGTATTTCTATGTTGGGTTTTGTGTTCGGCCTGGTATGATTCTCAATTAGAGACAGGTGTGTATCGTTTGTCTCTGATTGAGAGTCATACTAAGGCAGCCAGGGTTTCACTGGTGTTTTGTGGGTGTTTGTTTCCTGTGTTAGCGTTTGGGCCACACAGGACTGTTGCAGGTTAGTCACGTTTGTTGTTTTGTTTATTTGTAGTGTTTGTTGGTTTGCCATTAAAATCATGAATACCTCCTACTCCGCATCTTGGTCCGATCCATGCTCCTCCTCGTCTGAGGAGGAGAACGACATTGACAGCCGTTACACAGTGTGTTCTCTCTACTCATGGTCTATTGTTGGAAGGGTAATGACAGCATTCTAAACACTTCCCATATTCATGATAGGGAGCTAAAATACTCATACTTCACTAATGAGAATTTAATTTGTGATTAAGCTAATGCATCATGAACATGTATCATTAATGTGAGCATGTATCAACTGACACAAGAGTTACCATTGGCCCTAAAACATTTAGCTGCCTATTTGTTTTGTGTATTCATAAGTGTATTTGTCAAAAGAGCAATTGTATCTTCTCCATTTAGCTCTAAGCCACACATTGTAGCTCAGACTGCCCTGCAGAGCGGCTGCAGTGAGAGTTGAGAGTTGGGGTGACTGACACCACCACCAACACAGTAAAAGTTGACCAAACCCTTTCTGAGTCAACCATGTAACATTACTATACCGTCATTATTATTCTGAGCAGGTGATCAGACTTGACCCCCGACCGCCATGTCTGGCCCGCGAGCCAAGATCGTGTGCCAAGTGTCTGGTGTTGCCCGACTCCCCACTGGCTGGTTAATGAAGGGCTTCGTGGGGGGGTCTGGGCGGGGGCGAGCCGGCTCTGCTCTGGAGGCCTCAATGCTGGTCTGTCCCGGGCCAGCTGTTGATTCACAGCTCCTTCGCCACCACAACAAACAGAGGCCACACAGGGGCCTGCAGTGAGGCAGAGCACAGAGCAGAGCAACGCAGTGTGACAGCACAGACCTCAAAGCCTGGGCGATCAATTTCTCCACTGTCGCCATGGAAACAGAGCCGGCTCTCTCTCTCTCTCTCTCGGCCCAGCGTACTGTGAGGGGCTTCTGTCTGCTACATTCTACAGCTCTCACCTGCTCCTCTGTGACAAATGAACAGCCGTCTCAGCGTCACTCTGAGCCAGCCAGCGCACTGGAGGAAAACAAAATCAAACCACTGTTCTGTTCTCAGACCGCAGCCATTTGTCCATCAACACATTCAAAAGTTGGATAGATTCTCCCTTCTTTTCCTGTAGGAGGGGAGAGTTTACACCTTCAAAAACAATGTTTTCAAGTCTCAGGGAGGGAATATGTTGCAAAAAAGTCACAGCTCAGAGCACTCATGGAGAAAAAAGGCAACAACAAAAAAATCTATCTTATGGAAAGCACAGAGAGAAATGGCAGAGAGAAGTCTTCCAGAGAATGCCCGCTGCAGTGTCCGACTGGCCGGACGTTTTCACCAAGCAGCAAGACCACTGAATCACTGAAGGGTATCTACTCGCTCCCTGGGACAGAACAGAAGGTTCCATTCAGCCCTACTCAGCGCTGTGTAAACGTTAGCTCTGCCAAAACAGAAATGTGTATTTCCCTGCAAAAGCCACTCTTATCTGCCACAGAGGGAGTCGTTGTTAGCATTATAGAATACAAGTTAGTTGTTAAGGTTGCAACCAGCCACTAGATGAGATGACAACAAAGCTCAGTGAAGCTAGGCTGACGTCGTGTTCAACGCCCCCTTTTAACTACAGCATGACGATTAAACAGACAAACTTTACAAGCACCACAACTACACTGGAATAGTAAACAATGGATTTACTTAGCACTACAAAATAGCTGCTTTGTAGTAACATGAGTAACAACAATTAATAACACCTGACTTGTTACACATAAGAAAATCCATGTTATGTCAATAGGTAATGTAGTTAGGCTGTTATTACTATGTTCTTACACTATTGTTATTACACTTGCTGTGCAAGGTACGGAGATGGAGATCAGGACTGTGATTTTATAATGAAAAGGATCCCCAGTAGCTCTCTGGACAACATTCCCCCACCCCTCCACCTCACCTCACAAAACACCCAAGGACTTGAGGCAAAGGGCTACCTCAGGCGTGACCAGCCAGTTCTGATTGATCAGTGGCAGGGCTGCTGTGGCCAGGCCACAACACTGTTTGACCAATCAGCTGGCTCCATGGACAAAATGGGCCTGATCACTCAGTTAATGCTCCAGTTAGCCTAACGCCGCCTCAGCCTCCCACGATACCAAACACTATCAAACACACCAAATATTATGACAACACAAAATGTATTGTGAAGATAATATTCTTAAACTTGAAAAATGTACGTTTAGTTTTTGCACTGCGCTCATTAAAGTCCATGCTTCAAATAGACTAAAGTTATCTTCAGTGTAAACACATTATCAAAGGGAAAATATTTATTAGGTGAATCAACTAGAACCAGTGATGAGATATTTGTGTCAAGCAATAAAATGAGGTGTTATAATTGAAAATGTTTCCAAATCTCCATGGCCTGACCTGTGTTGTGCTGTCCTGTGTTGTGCCAATGAACATGTGCTCAGCTATAATGAGGTTAGTGACCCAGCTGAAGATGAAGTAACCCAGTGAAGCCCATCAATTTACTTATCTTCCACACATGTATGGACCACAGGGCACCAGAGTTCAAGTTCATAACCATGAGGGTTATTATCAGACCACCAAACACATGGAACGTGGAGGATGTAGTCTGGCCCTTTTACATTTTTACCAGACTAATTCATTTGACTTTGTGTAAGAATAGCCTAATTCTGACCTCTTATTGAGACATGTTTAGGGAGCTGTCATAAGTTTATAAGTAGTCAAAAAAAAAGATATACCAAGATCAATCAAATTATTGTTTCATTTCATTTCATTTTTTGTTTTTCTATTTTAAAGCTTTATTCTCACTTCATTGCACTCTCATAGTGTTCCTTATAATAAGCAGTGTTCATAGGAGGAGTTACACTTACCAAAGTATTCTTTTTTCATGTGCATTTCTAACTCCTTCTCCAGCTCCAAGGTGAGTGCTTCCAGACTCCTTTCTGCTTGGCTTGGGCCACTTTCCCGGCATGGGGTCACCTGGTAAGGTAGTTTAAACCTCTGCCCTGAGGCTGGAGTTTTCGTATGGAGCCCATAAGAAGATGATGGTGATCCAGCGGTCACCTCTGTATTCATCCCTGCCTGGGTTGACTGTTGTGGTGCATGCTGTGGCAGGGCCTCTGGCATCCCAGAGAGCGCTTGGAGATGGATACGACTATGAACACCGTTGGTATCGCCACAATCTTGTGTTAGTATGTCCTCCTGCAAACCAGTCCCCAGCATTGAGGACCTGGGTGAAGGCAGTTGGAGATCTGGGTATGTGCTCATAGATCCCCTGGAGCTCCGGGAACTTCTGGAACTGTGACTGGAGATACTGGACCGGGGACTAACGACGCAGTTAGCTATTGTCCCGGGTCTTGCGCACCCGTCCTGGCTGCAGATGCTTGACCGGGGACTGGCCACCGGCATGCCATGCAAAACTGCACCCTCCAGATCATGGTTCTCCACAGGCATGTAACGCGAATCTGAATAGCTAGAGCGTGGACTGGTGGTACAAGAATACTGGCTCGCTGTGCTGGACCTGGGGCTGATGTGCCTTTGGTCGTAGCCCATACTGATGCCGCTGGTGCGGTTACTGCTGGGCTTACTGCAGCAGTCATAGCTGTTCAGACTGGCCCTTGGGCTGGAATGTTTACTTGTGTCGCTGGCTGTACTTGCATAGCTAGACCGGGGGCTGAGGGCACTGCTCCCTTCACAGTGTACCAGACTGGACCTGGGACTAGTGTACTTGTCTTGCCCGGGTACCACCAGACTCGTGCGCGGGCTACTGATGCTCGACCTCGGGCTTGCATGTTTGCTTTGCTCCTGGGAGGAGAGGGAGGATACGAAACTGGACCGCGGGCTGGTTGCATTGTATCTGCCGTCGTGGTTGGTGGTAACACAGATACTGTTGCATCTGTTGCCAGGTGAAGGTACTGGCTTGTTCAAAACCACTCCATCGTACGCGCTACCAGTGCTGTACCTATGCCCCAGCACCTCCAAGGAGTACCTCCTGTGTCGCTCGGACGCGCCGCTATAACACGGCAAAGCAATTTCGGATTTGGTGCAATAGCTATCTTCGTTAGGATAAACTATGTCTCTTTGAGGGGTGCAATAATCCACAGGAACGGCTCTGTTGCCATTCACGGGGCGCACGGGAGCCGCAGTGTACACTTTATTCCCAGTCATGTAATTCTCAACGGTGTGTATCTGTTGCTGAGGCACAGAGTTGCCATTCATTGTCTTACTTTTCTGCTCGGGTATCGTTGGAGACGAAAAATCCAAATCGGTGTTGATAACCATGTCCCTCCTTGAACTGTACATTCCATCCTTGTATGCTTCATATAAGGAAAGGTCCTCCATTAATTTACTCGCCCGGAGTCCCAAATCTTCCTCATAGTGATCCATGGTTTGCTCCCGAGGCGACGAACAAGTTCAGAGAAAGAGCGCACTACCGACTACCGAGTGAAAGATAGCAGTAATTGCATTTCACTTGGAAATCATAACAAAACGCAGGCTCAATCCAGGCATCGTCGCCTGTTTGCTGAACAGCCAGTGTGCTTGGAAATCTCGAAGCGGTGCATGATCTTTTTCTTCGAAAACATAAACCCTTATCACAAAGTTTCAACGTCAGGATACATTTGTCAACTTCAGTTTTTGTTAAGTTGAAAGGTCTTTACAGTCAATGGCGCGCTGCGCGGAGGAATTTTCCCTTGTCAAGTTTTTCTCCAGTTTTCCAAGAGTCTCAAATTTAAATTTGAGGTAGAGAAAATATTGCAATGCACCACTAACAGCCACATCTTACATATTAAAAGAGAAAGAGTGCGCCAAAACTCATTTTAAACACAATTTAGCGCAAGGGACTCGTTTGTGGAGAAGGAATGCGAGGAAGAGGACGGGGTGCACTCCGCCTCTCTGGAATGTGGTTAATGCTGGAGCGAAACAATGATTGCGACCAACTCAGCAAGGGGGTGCCTGAGTTTGAAAAAAAGAATACTCCCTAGAGAGTATGGCTGTATTCATCTCAGCCTTAAAAAACTGCACAAAGGACCAGTCTCACCTGGCCCAACTTCCTTTGCCCTTTTCGGTTTCGGGACAGAAACAGCTTCACTGAATTTAGAATGGATTGTTTCTAGAGCATGCTGGAGTTTAGATGCCGAATGCAGGGAAGGCTTCTCTTCTGTCTATCAACAAAGGGCTTTTGCCACCAAGAAGCATCTCTTATTTGTCGCATGACTCGCATTTATGATTTTGTTCTTGACAGCAAAATATTGCAATCTCTCAAAAACATTGATGTTTTATAAGTTACAAAAAAGTTTATATAATGTGTGATGATTAAGCTGAGACTTGTCCCCAATTATTTATGAAGTTAGCCTATTACTTTGTGCAACTCATTACAAACACAAATCACAGGCTGGTCAGTCATGTAATTTTATTCAATAATATTATGAGACCCTTATCCAACTAAAATAAAGAAAAAGATCCCTTATAGGAAATGTTATTACAAATACCAACAAATTATTGATCCCCACTAGGATTTGGTCACAAAACAACCAGAAAGGTTAGGAATTCAGCAGCAGGCCTGATAAAAGATATCACACATTGACAAAAAATCTGTTGGTCATCATAAAACATTTCAAAGTTGTACAGTATAGAAAAAAGCATAAAGTCTTGGGTTTAACATCAATACATTGTCTGTAATATTTCTTATTACCATCTTCAATTGAGATGTAAAAACAAAACCAATGTAAATGTTGGGTCCCACTTTAAATGAAGTACAACTTATAAAGGGTTTCGTATAGCATACATAAAGGCTTCATAAGCACTACATAAATGCGTCACAAATCATCTTTAAGCGTATGTCATCAGGGCGGCAGGTAGCCTAGTGGTTAAAGCATTGGGCCAGTAACCGAGCTGACAAGGAAATAATCTGTTGTTCTGCCCCTGAACAAGGCAGTTAACCCACTGTTCCTAGGCCGTCATTGTAAATAAGAATTTGTTCTTAACTGACTTGCGTAGTTAAATAAAGGTTACATTTTAAAATAAAATAAAAAATACTGATTAAATTGTGTGTTGTTGCATTTGGCAATTCACCCTACAGTGGGAATGGTTGTCACCCTTTATGACATATGGTTATAGATGATTATTTAAGCATTTATGTAGTGCTTATGAAGTCTTTATGTATGCTTTATAAAGCCTTTATAAGTTGTACTTCATTTAAAGTGGGACCAAATTTTGTTTGTACCAATAGACATCTGCACCAGGAGATGTCTCTTATGCATAATCAAGTTTAGAGAAAGTTAGTATATCCAACTAGGTATATATATATTTTTTATTTTATTTAACTAGGCAAGTCAGTTAAGAACAAATTCTTATTTACAATGACGGCGTACCGGGGAACAGTGTGTTAACTGCCTTGTTCAGGGGCAGAACGACAGATTTTTACCTTGTCAGCTCGGGATTCGATCTAGCAACCTTTCGGTTACTGGCCCAACGCTCTAACCACTAGGCTACCTGTCACCCCCATTGTTGGAATTTACACAAAACACAATCATGGTAATTTATTAAGACAAGGGTATGTGGTCTTTAATTTGAACAGGTCTACTCCAGGTTAATAATATTATTATTATTTTTATTTTTTACAAACAGCCAACATTGTAATTAATAAACGGAGAACCAAACAATCCATCATCACTAGTATAGCACAAGTTTCAACATTTAAATGTGCCATTGAGATGTATCACTTTATTACTGCCTGCTGATTAACTGCCAACCACTGGGAGGTATGAGAGGGCCAGAGCTACTAGAGCTGCTACTAGAAGACCATCTAGTATCAGTCGCTGTAGACGTGAACTCCTAGGTTTTCTTCCGTGACCTCTACTCTTGAACCACTGCACAACCTCCTCCAGGTTATACTCCTGGGGCTCATAACCCAGCTCGGCCTTGGCCTTCGCCATGCTGAAGTAATGCGTCACGCCGGTCTTATACACCTCTGTGCGTGTGAGCAGAGGCTGGAAGTTATAGATCGGGCCGATGAGATGGTGAATCATCTCAGTGAGGAATGCAACAAAGTAAATGAGAGAGAGTGGTAGACGTAGTTTGGGGAAAGAGTAACCCAAACCCTCCACCAGAGGTCTGAAGAACTCAAAGTTGTTGACAGGTCTTCCGTCTGAGATGAAGTATGCCTGTCCAGCAGAGCGGTGCTGGTGCTCTGACGTCAGAGCCTCTGCAGCCAGTTCGTGTGCAGACACCAGGTTGTCTACATGGACAAACTCCACTAAACTTCTCGGATCGCCATACACAAACCTGAATATCCCCTTCTCTATGTACCCAACGATCCTGGGCAGGTGCCTCTGCTCGCCAGGCCCGTATATACCGGCTGGACGCAGAGCACAGGCCCTCAACACACCTGTCCCATCTTTCAGCTCTGTACCACTGGCTTTCATCACGGCCATCTCAGCTACCGACTTGGTTCTGGAGTAGTGGTCAGGGTGGAGATGGAGAGGTAGGTAGGGGAGGCTTTCGTCACCACCCTCAATGACTTGGCCTCCGAACACTACATTGAAGGTGCTAGTGTAGATGAGCCTGGAAACTCCAGCCTCTACACAGGCCATGAGGACATGCTCTGTGCCCTGGACATTCACCTCTTCAATCAGCTTCCTGTTCAGCTGCTCCCTGCCAGACATGCCGTAGGAGGCGATGTGGAAAACACAGTCCATGCCAGTGACCGCCTTCTCCACCTGAGCATATTCACGAATATCTCCCTTTAGGAACACAATGCCCTCTGGAACCTCTAGACTGGGTGGGCTCATATCAAACAGAATGACTTTAGCTCCCTTTTTATGTAGTGAGCAGGCAAGGCTGTAAGAAATGAAGAATAGAGTGATCCTGTTAATCTGGAATATTGGGTATAGGGAAACCTTTCACATGTAGTGAGGGATATTCAAGGAATGTTCAGTTCAACATTAAAGACGAAATAGGAAAGTAATTAGCCTACTTATGAACAGTGCTTTACTTGGACTGAAATAGGTGCAGGTACTCATTTTGGGTGGCAGTACTGTTTATATTTAGGTGCAGGAGCTCCACTATACTTTTGAGCTCATATTCTATAAAAGGAACAGGAGCTTAAACAGTAGAACATTTGAGGTGCCGGTACTCAGCTCCGGTGAGCTCCTGTCCAAGTTAAGCACTGCTTATGAAGCTACCATTAGTCACAACAATTTGTTGTAAGCGGGGATTCAATTGATGGGGTGATAAGGTTCTGCCACTTTAGTATGTAACACAGAATAAATAAGACTACAGTGAATAACATCATTCGAATAACTGGTATGATAACTCCCCCTAGTGGGGTTTAGAACTACCGTTACCGAATTATTTTGCACATTCACTTAGTAATGTAGAAGTTCTCTTCTGTATTGATGAGATGAAGACTACGTACAGGCAACAATGTAAAATATTTATCTGTTGATTTGCTTACCGGAAACCAAAGTATCCACTGCCACCGGTAATCAAAAACGTGCATATTCGCGCCTTTTCCATTTCACTGAAAAGAAAAATTGAAGGTCACTGTGCTTGAAATAACACCACACAGTACCTTCAGAGAGAGCATTAATTAACATATTGAATTTGTAAGAGACACACGTGCCGAAATGTATAACAACCAGCAGTATAACAACACGTCTACAGCAGTCTACATACTTGTAAGATTGTGGCCTATTACTTGATAATGCTACCTTGACGTTTGGCTACATTAGCTTCATGAACGCAACATCTGATGCAAACTAGTTTAGCTACATAAGAGTAAGACAATGACAGTTGTGTAAACCTGTACCGTATCAATCAGATCGCTGACATATTTTACTGGTCTACAGGCTGTGATCTAGGCTATTGAACATCAAACACTTTAATTTCAATTGAAAACAGGCTTTTACCTTGGCGTTATGACGTAGCAACCTAATCGTTTGTCCAGCATCAATGCTTGAATTCATTAATCGGTGTGACAGGCTGTTACTATTTTACAAACAACTTCCTTGGGCGGAGCTAGTGGAATTCTTGGAGGGAACTGCGAGCGGTTTCATGACTTGTCAGTGCATGGGCTACGCAAACTTCCTACTTTACACTTTTGTCGTGGTAGGTAACTCCTCCTCTTTATTGACAGAGAATGAGATATTTTTTTATTTTAAATTTAAATTTTACCTTTATTTAACAAGTCAGTTTAAGAACATTCTTAATTACAATGACGTCCTTGCCGTCAAACCCTAACCCGGCAACTCGGCCAATTGTGCACCCCCCTATGGGACTCCCAATCATGTGAATCGAACCAGGGTCTGTAGTGACGCCCCTAGTACTGAGATGCAGTGCTTTAGACCACTGCGCTACTCAGGAGCCCATATATCAGGGATTTTATATGTTGTCCCAGCCAGGGACCTCATTCAGGATGTTGTCGCAGGAACATCCCATTTCAGTTTGAAATGTACAACAGTTCCCATATACACACCACAAGTAGAGATGGGCATTCCGGCTCTTTTCAGTGAGCCGGCTCGTTCGGCTCAGCTCACCAAAAAAAGACGGCTCTTTTAGCTCCCAAACGACTCTTTCAAAAAATATGTTTTGTCTTTTTTCAAGTCAAACAGTTTGTGATAGTTTGACTATGATTGGTGTTAAAACAATTCTAATTAAAGGAAATCATACTCTACCTTAACCACAATGTATTTAAAAATGCATTGGTTTGTTATGAAAAATAATGCTATTAAACATTTGCATTTAAAGTCTAACTTTTTAATGTATATAAACAAAGTGCATATAAATCTAACCATTCAAAATGAATACAATCTGAACAGCATAATAGAATATTGCACCATATCAAAGAAAAATAAATAACAATTTGCAAAACTGCAGCTTCTCACTTAAAACATTCAACTGGTCCCTCTTTTCTCTCTCTTCTTTAGTGCCATGTTATAACCAGCAGCACACAGAAATGCTGACTATATTTAGCTTTTATGAGAGATTTGCATTCAGAAATCCAAGCTGCCTCACTTGAGGGGCTGATGCGGTTTCTTCTCTCAGTAATTATTTGTCCCGTTTTCGAGAAGACCTACTCAGAGGGACGGATGTGGCCACTATGCAGAGTCTCCCTGTCATGACATTAGTAAGCCGTGGGAAGACAGAAGCCTTGTTCTTACACCAGCTCAGAGGATCTGCATATCTTTGGAGGGGCTCCTCCAAATAGGATCAGACCCCCATTATGGCATCTGCTGAGGGATTCCTTCATGCTGCATCCCCAGTTGCTCTCTCCTCAAACAGCATCCAAACAGCAGATGTTTGTGGCACTACTGCTGGTGCTTCTGCTCCATCTGATCCCTCTTCTGCCTGTTGCCCTGGTGCCTGAGCCAGGGCAACAGGTTATTCTTTGAAGAGCCTCATCAATCGCTCTGGCGTCACTGAAGGTTAACTTCTTAAACCTGGGGTCAAGTGCAGCGGTTTCTGATAGCACGTGATTATATTCCATTCTGTGGAACTTTCTGTCCATTGATGAACATAGGGTGTCCATCAACTCTGTCACGTCCTGGGGTTACATTTGTTTCTCTCTGGCGGCTGGCTGTGATTCGCTGCAGACCCTTACACAGGAGTATCATTTTTGAGGCTGTCACATAGCTGAAAAGAGAGAACAGTAACTTATTAGTTCAGGTTCGTGTTTTGTCTACTGATACTAAATTCTCGTCTACAGCTCATATACATATATAATATTGGATTAAATAGTGATGTAGTAATAACTGCTTACTGTATCTTTCTCCACAATAACCTGCTCAACGGGTTCCAAGACTCTGCACACCTCCACCACTTCCCATTCCTCTTGGGTCAGAGCATCAACAGGTGTATTGACAATGGCCAGGGTAGAGATGATGGCATCCTTTGACTCAAGAAACCGCTTCAACATAAAATGTTGAATTCCACCTTGTAGTGCAGTCTTGTTTAGGCCTCAGCTCAGGCATCCCCATCTGGCGTTGTGTAGACTTTAGTTTTCAGCACCTACTGTGCTCCTGTGGAAGTATTCCACAGCTGCTTTTACTTTGTCCACAGTGGGCTTTATCACCTTCAGAGCATCTCTTACAATCAGGTTGATTGTGTGGGCAAGACATGGATGATGGGTCCATTTTAAAATGTTCATGGCTTTGGTTATGTTAACTGCATTGTCGCTAACACAACAGATCACTTTTCCATCTACTTGCCATTCTCTGGCCACTCTCAACAGTCCCTCTGCCAAGTTCTCTGAGGTGTGTATGTAGCTGAACTCAAAAGTAGTCCAAAAGACAGCTACACATCGAACAATCTTCAATGAAGTGACATGAAAACGACATGTAAGAAGTGGTTACCCTTGATGCCCAGCAGTCAGTGGTAAGGCAAACTGCAGTAGTGTAAGAAATTGTATTAGATACTGGTAACTTGTTTTAACAACTTCTCAACACTAGCTATACTTGACACAACATGCACCCATCCCCCACTATACCCCCACACTTTGTACCCTTATAATAACCACAGACCCACACGCACTCCCCTCCCCCATGAATAGGCCCCTGTTAAAACAAACGCACATGGATTCTGCTCGAGGATGAGACTCTAAGACAAAGAACTGTGTTAAGAAGCCAATGGAACGTCGACATCAGGCCCGGACAGGACTACCCACGACCCAGATCGACCAATCGGAAGGCCAGACTACAAGATCAACCTACTTTACTTGTTGCCTATATAACCAGCACAAACTGTTTAGAGGTCTCTTTTTTCCGACGATTCCATACGAGTCAGACAGAAGGGGCCGTGCTGCACGATTGCTAAGATATTTTTACCTGTGAATAAACTGCCTTATTATACAAATATCCACCTCGTCCTATGTCTCAACTTGATCTCCTGTCTCCAGTAAACGTTTTATCAACAGTAGCTTTTTGGACTCTTTCCCGCACTGAAGCCTGTGTGCTCTCGTACAGTTGTGGAATAAGTGATTTTGAAAGGAATTTCCTGCTTGGAAATGTGTACATTGGATTTAGACTATTGCTATAATTTATAAAACCTCTGTCCTCCACGATCGAAAATGGCTGGAAATCGGTGGCAATCATTTTAGCCAATGCAATATCAATTTGGCTTTGTTTTGCTACAGACAGATTTTGGCATAAACTGGTCCATAGAAGACTGCGTTGCAGTGGGTCGCGGAGTAGGCCTATTTGACTGAGTGGATACATCTCCACGTGTGGAGGTGCTGGCTCCACCACTATCACTAGCAGGCCCGCTAGTTTCTCGAAGCTCCGCTACGGCTAGCGTCACAGTTGGGTGCACAGTTCGCATATGCCGGTGTAGGTTGTGCTTAGAACCAGCTTTATATGAGATTTTGTTTTGGCAAATTCTACACTGTGCTCTAATATTGTCTACATTATTAAAATGCATCCAAATGCTACTGTGCTTCCGACTCATTTTCCAGATGTTATTTTCACAGCCGTCCTTCCTCTCTCTCCTCGGCTGCTAAGTGTGTGATTGTGCCTGAGTTGGCTCGGCCCTCTCTCGTGCATCTTTGGTTCATTGGTTGACACTGCGTGTCTGATTGACAGGAACAACAGGTGAGGCTGTTAGTCTGTGCAGACAGTCAATGTGTGTGCGCTTGAGCATGTAGGCCTATATTATTTTATTTATTTTTTCGTTCTTTGAATTAGTTAATTCTATTCATTTAAATCGTTAGATTTTTTTATATCTTAATTTTTTTATAAATAGATTCGGCTCTTCTGATATGCGAGCCGGCTCCCAACGTTCACCTACAAGAGCCGACTCGTTCGCGAACGACCCATCACTAACCACAAGGCTCCAGTGTTTTACAAGTGAGGTCCCTTATGCAAGGCTCACTCGTGAACTTTAGTTTTGCTTTCCAGTACATGAGCAAAGTCTAGGGTGCTCCGTTTTAATCATGTAAGAGGCATTATTATCTCTTTTAATGCACAACTGCTTTGCCCTTCTTGCCCTGAAGAACTCTGAACAGTGAGCAGTACTTTGAGAAGCTACTTTTTCACTGCCTTTGAAAGTAAGTAATCATCAAATGGAAATGAAAAATAGCTGCCTGTGCCTCCATGTAGTATCATACGTTTTTGTCTATTCTTTAATCCTTTATTCTTCAACTCAAGGATAATGCCTACGTGGTGGTGTTTCAATTGAAAATAGGATCTTACTCCACGTGAAAAACAAATTGTGAATGAGACATTAGCGGATGTCAGTTTCTGTATATGTAGTCGTAAATCCTGCAAAAGCATAAACTCATGCAGTGTCTTTGTTTTGTTTACTCTTAGGACAAAATGAATCTGGAAGAGTACTTCAAGAGGATCGGGTTCCACGGCCCATTTTCTAAACCAGACCTTGAAACACTGAACCAGGTCCACAAACACCATGTGATGTCAATACCATTTGAAAACCTCAGCATTCACTGTGATGAGAAGATCACTATGGACCATGAGTTGATTTTCAATAAGATTGTGAGGAGCAATCGGGGGGTTGGTGTTGTGAGAATAACCTCCTCTTTGCTTGGGTGCTAAAAGAGATAGGTTATAATCCAGTAACACTGGGTTCAAGAGTCTACAACAACACCATAAACCAGTTCGGCCCAAAAGACTCTCACCTCATCAACAAGGTAGTTATTGATGGGACTGCTTACATTGCAGACGTGAGCTTTGGGGTATCCTCCCAAATATGGCACCCTCTTGAGCTCGTCTCCAGGAAGGACCAGCCACAATCCCCTGGCGTCTTCCGTCTCATACAAGATGGAGACCTGTGGACCCTGGAGAAGACTGGTCAAAAGCCTCTGGTTCTCAATGAGGCCTTTACCAACTCGCCTCTGGTAGACAAGAGCCCAACCACGAAGATCTACGGCTTCACCCTGGTTCCCCGTGGGGTTGATAATTTCCTAGAGACTTCCCACTGCCTTCAGACAGATCCAAAGTCTCTATTCACCAACAAGTCCATCTGCTCGATGCAGACGGCTACAGGATTCAGAGCTCTAATTGGCTGGACCTTCAGTGAGGTCACCTACAACAATCAGGATGGTTTTGATGTTTTGGATATGAAAGACATATCTGATGATGATGTGGATAAAGTGCTGAAGGAAATGTTTAATGTGTTGTTAGCAAACAAGCTGGTTCCCATAAACAACAAAGCTGGCTACACTATTTAAGAACTTGATTGCCTGGAACATTTCATATTTAATGTGATGTAATTGTAACGTAGCCTAGGCAAATCTAGTTGCTGCTACATTGACCAAATATTCTCCCCATTGAGATCAGTGAGATTTACAAAACACATTTAGTATTCTGTCAATATAACAAAATTATTTCACCAGAGTTGTTTGTGCGGTCTTTGAACAGTCAATAAAGATGCTTTTAAACAAATACATATTCAATGGTTATTTAGTCTCTGCGACCTACTTTCAGATCATATCTGAAGAGTAGGTGCTAGGGGTTGCGCCGTAGCAGTTGCTTGTTTAAGCCAATCACTGTACATTTTCCGAAATCGGCCAATCTACGTTAAGGTTTTCGCCTGTTCCCAATTGCCCAGGAGAACTAGCTAGCACGTCCACCAGCCGGAGAGAAGAGCAATGAATTCATTGGAACAGGCCGAAGGTAGTCAACATGGCAAGCAAATTCATTTATTTTCACAAATCATGATGCATGTTATTATAAGTGAAGTTTCGCTTTGAAGTAAAACGCACGGTGACAAACGTGCCTTTACAATTCACTTGAGTCGTTTGTTAGCCAGCCGCGGTGACGTAACTAGCTAGGCTAACGCTTTCTCTTAAAGGACATTCATTGGTAAATTAGTCAAAATACCAAACTCAAGTTAATTACATTTTTGCTGATTTCCCTCCGCGGGGGTTCGACATTAACTTGTACAAAATAAATTCACACAAAGGCTTGTTAGCTACACTAATTAGCCGGCTAGCTAGCTATGCTGTAAATAGTTAGCATACCGGTAGTTGTTAGCCCCAGAAGACCACCGCTACACGCTCGCCAGAACAGGTAGCGCCAGAACTGTTAACCAATGCAAACGTATCCGCATACTTTACCCCATTTGATTGATTCTATTTATGTCCAGGTTATCACAGAAGGTCGTTAACTATAGGCTTGTTTTGCCAGTCCAAACTAAACATAATTCAGTCGTTTTGGACGGGCGTCCTAGTGAAGATGTAACGGTTAACTATGAAACTACAATTTACTCTTCCAATAGCAATTCAGTGGAATCGGAGCTTTCACTATGCAGGTGTGCTTAATTTACTTTTGAATTACTCCATCGGTTCCAAACCAATCAAGCACAACGCATATAAAAGATATTGTATGTTCCTTCTGTGTGGTTTTGATCAAGAACATTGGTAGAAATATAGATGAATGCCCTGACGCGCAGCTTGTTTTTGCAGATCTAAAAGCTTTTGAGAGAAGATTAACAGAATACGTCTCCTGTTTGCAACCTGCAACTGGGAGGTGGCGAAGTAAGTAGTTGTAGTTCCAACTCTGTCTAACCATAATGAATGACTATATTGAAACGGTCTAACTATAATCAATGACTACACTGCAACTGTCAAACCACAATCAGTAACATTTCAAGAGTAAATGGCCTCCCAGCCAGACTATTTTGTATTTTCTTGTAAAGGATTCAGGCCTACATTATTCTGGCACTTTTTATGGTGATTTAATTCAATATCTCACATTTGTTTCAGTGATTCTAATAGTGGTCTCTGTTTGTACGACAACTGGAGCCTGGAACTGGTTGATAGACCCTGACACACAGAAGGTCGGTATGTTTGTGATGGCAGCTTGATTGTGTATGTGATAAAGTAGGATACCTTTCACACAGATCAGTGTGTTTGTGATTTTAGTTTGGTTGTGTGTGTTTGCCTGTATAATCTCTCTGTACCTCTGGCTGTCTTTCTCAGGTGTCTTTCTTCTCATCGTTGTGGAACCATCCGTTCTTCACCATCAGCTGCATCACTTTGATCGCTCTGTTCTTTGCTGGAATACACAAACGAGTCGTTGCACCATCAATGTATCCTTCCTCTTGTTTAAAGTTCCAAACTTAATTTTTTCAGTAGGATTACGAAGAAGGAGAATTTTCAGTATAGTAACCCAGGTCTTTAGATGTTGTACACATGAAATTGTGTCATTCCAAACTTTATCCGCAACGTTATATTCCATTTTGTGCAACTCGAGACTTTTCTTCTACCAGCTGTTGCATGGGCTATGTCCGTGTACAATAGGGACTCGCTCGGCCTGCACAGCTGTGTGGGGGAAACAGTGCTACTTGACCAAAATGGATTAAAATGTTGCAGATAAAGTTAGAAATGACACAATTTCATGTGTATGTAACCGATGTGAAATGGCTAGCTAGGTAGCGGTGGTGCGCGCTAGCAGCCTTTAAGTCGGTGACGTCACTTGCTCTGAGACTTGAAGTAGTGGTTCACCTTGCTCTGCAAGGGCCGCGGCCTTTGTGGAGCGATGGGTAACGATACTTCGTGGGTGTCAGTTGTTGATGTGTGCAGAGGGTCCCTGGTTCGAGCCTGGGTATGGGCGAGGGGACGGACGTAAAGTTATACTGTTACATGTACAACATCTAAAGACCTACATCACTGTACTGAAAATAATCCTTTAAGGAAGTAGTGATACTGTTGAATGGTAAATGACAGCTATGCATCTGGTGGCCTTAATAATCCTATACATAACTATACTGAGAGCGTGTTTGTTTCCAAAAGGGTCTTGTTTATTTTGTTTATTTTTTGCTTTTGTTCATATCTTTTGTGTGCCCTGATACTGCACAACAAGCAATGAGAAATTGAATCGCTGTTGTGGTTAGTTTCTCAAAAACAAGCCAAATCACAAGAGAAGTGTCTGGACCTTTCTAGAACATGCAATTTATATAAAAAATAGAGATTTACTTCAGAAATAGGACAATTCTCCTTTAACTCACTCTCTTCAAGTATTGCAGCTCGCTGTCGGACAGTTTTAGCGGAATACAACATGTCCTGCGATGATGTAAGTTGCATAAATCATCTTCGTTGAGATTACCTTAATTCCTAATCAATTCAATCCAGCTGTCATGTTTTTGGTCATCCATTACATAATTTAAAAGTATGATTTTGAATTATTGCCTGTACATCTATGCATTGTATTGACTTTGATGGTTATGTCTCTTACAGACGGGAAAACTAATTCTCAAACCACGGCCACACATCCAATAACCACAAAATGTTCTTAATGACTATGTTGATTGCCACTGAACGACAGACTGACACAAGGACCAGAATCCTGTTTGGAGGATCTGAAACAACGTAAGAAGGAAGAAGATTGGGGAAATACAGAGGGGTGATTATGTTGTGCTCCATTACGTATTAATGAAGGATTGTGAGGGGAGAGGACATCAAACGCCTCTTTAACAGCATCTCAGTCAGTGTTATGGTTTCCCTTAAAGCTGCTTCTGGGCTCACACACCCTTTGACATAACTCATTCGCCATGAGTTCAGATGTGTTTATTTCTAATGATGACATGCATTTGTTTTAGATAAATCTTTCTATTTTTAAACTAATTGTTATATACCTAATAAATACTTGTATGAAAATGTGTTTCCTGTGATTTACTGTAGTATATGGTTGCAACCTGTAGACTTAGTTATGCTTTTGCTTCAGATTGTGAATGCGTGTACAACTTGTTTGAAAGTATCTCCTCAGTGTGTAATTGTCTTTACATTTATTTTTATTGTATTCATACGTTTAAGCATTGTTTAACTATATTCACTGCAAATTAGTTTGTGGTTTTCCAGCCATGTTAGACCGATAATTCTTTCAAAGGGAGTAGAAGGATTAATCTATAAAGTGTAAAAACGAGGTCCTGGTCTCGTCTTTGCGACATAAATACGACACCCCTTCTGCTTTGCGAGAGTAGGCACCATTTTACGGCACCAGACGAATCTCCACCGATGTTCCACATGTCTTAAAATGATGCGAAACGTGAGAGTGTGACAGCCTACTACATGATAGATCAATATCGCTTCGCACGTAATCGAAATAAGCTATGGGCAAAAGTAAGACTAACAAATTTAGACGTCCACAGTTCAACGCAGAGGGACTGTCGGTAACTGCTGTAAAGGAAATGGAACAGGACCACGGTGAATTCTTTGATGGAGTCGACTCTCCAACTGGGGAGTTACTGGAGAAAGTAAGAGCCCCAAGTTTTGACAACAGTACTGTTATTTCGGTGTAATTGATCATATGTTGCACTCTATTTTATAAATTCTTGCAAGTCAGTGCTGTCAATGTTGTTCACCAATGTGTCCATAATTCAAATTAAATGTCTTCCTAAGGATCTTCCCGCATATGCAAAAAAAACACGTGTTATTACGTTTTTATATTCACGCTCAAATGTGCCCCCCCCCCCCCCCAAAAAAAAAATCATTACAATTTCACAGAAGTATACTGAACAAAAATATAAACACATGTGAAGTGTTGGTCCCATGTTTCATGAGCTGATATTAAAGATCCCAGAAGTTTTGCATATGCACAAAAAGCATATTTTGTTGACAAATTGCTTAAACCTCTGTTAGAGAGCATTTCTCCTTTGCCAAAATAATCCTTCCACAGGTGTGGCATATCAAGAAGATGATTAAACAGCATGATCATTACCCAGGTGCACCTTGTGCTGGGGACAAAAGGCCTCTCTAAAATGTGCAGTTTTGTCACGGCACAATGCCACAGATATATCAAGTTTTGAGGGAGTGTGCAATTGGCATGCTGACTGCAGGAATGTCCACCAGAGCTGTTGCCAGAGAATTGAATGTTAATTTCTCTAACATAAGCCGCCTCCAACGTCGTTTTAGAGAATTTGGCAGAACATCAAACCGGCCTCATAACCGCAGGCGATGTGAAACCAGGCCAGGACCTCTACATCCGGCTTCTTCACCTGCGGGATCGTCTGAGACCAGCCACTCGGACAGCAGATGAAACTGAGGAGTATTTCTGTCTCTAGTAAAGTCCTTTTGTGGGAGAAAAACTAATTCTCCCAGGCCAACCCATGGCTGCTCCCCTGCCCAGTCATGTAAATTCCATAGATTAGGCCGGGCCTAATTAATTTATTTCAGTTGACTCATTTCCTTATATGAACTGTAACTCGGTAAAATTGTTGCATGTTGCGTTTTATATTTTTGTTCAGTACATTGTAAAATTTAGTTCAGTGCCACTAAACAGTGTTTCCCACATATACAACTGGAATATAAAAGAACACAGATGGTATGAAAAGTGAATATTCAAATAACCCCTGTTTATACTGTATGTGTTTAGTTGCAGAGTCCCAGTGCAGACGTGCGTGAGTTTGCCTGTGCCAGCATATCACGCGTGGTGCAGCAGAGCCAGACCATCCCAGGCTTCCTCCAGCGGGATGCGGTGAGACGTCTCGGGCCCCTAATGCTGGACCGCAGCCTGGCCGTCAGGGAGACTGCCACAGGGGCACTCAGGTGAGCCCTCAGCCTCCCAAAGGAATGTTCACTACCCAGTACTAGCCACTTAACAGACCTCCTGAGCAATGTGAGAGGGATGGTGTGGAGTCTGGACTGAGGATCAAGCCTATCAGATATTGCTAGATTGTTCGGAGAGTGTGCTAAATGTTAGATTTGAATGTAGATGGTTGTTGAAGCCATTATGTGCTGTAAGACAGAAGTAGGTAAGTGAAGGATGCTTTGGCTTGCTAAACAGACACTGAGAGAGTCCTCTTGAAATACCACAACCTCAATTAACTGTTGGCACTGATGTGATAGTTATCGCTCAGACTGAGTGATGCGTTCTTCTCACATCAGGAACCTGAGTGCCTGTGGGGGTCATGAGGTGTGTGACGACATGGTGAAACAGGACGTCATGACTCCTCTGACTGCTCTGCTTCGAGAGGTGAGGCCTTCCCTCGTAAATCATTCCTTAAAGTTGATGTATTTATGGGTGTGGCCCAAGGTTATGTTTTTTCACATTTTGAACAACATATTTCATGGTGTGCATATCTGAAAAGTGAATGCAATTGAATACCTCCATTCCTTGATCACATCAATGCATAGCTATTTTATAGGGCTGTATGTATTCCAGACCTGGGTTCAAATACTACTTCAAACATCTGTTACTTTCACATACACACAAAGTAAGTATTAAGATAGATAGGCCTATAAAAGTGAATGCAATTGAATACCTCCATTCCTTGATCACATCAATGCATAGCTATTTTATAGGGCTGTATGTTTTCCAGACCTGGGTTCAAATACTACTTCAAACATCTGTTACTTTCACATACACACAAAGTAAGTATTAAGATAGATAGGCCTATATTTTATTTGAAAAGACAAGCAGTTAAATATTTTAATGTATTTGGAAATACACTTGGAAACAGTATTTGAAATAAGAATTTGAAAATTCTCTCAAATGCAGTTTGGTAGCCTATTTGGTTTTTACAAATGACCATTCAAATATAGGTACTTGTTCTGGGCTGTGTATTTGAAAATACACACAGAAAGAAGTATATTAAATACTAGATACTCAAATACACATGTATTTGAACCCAGGTCCGATGTTTTCAAAGTGTCTAAACCCCAGTACTATTTCTCCACAGTGCTGTGCTGGGTTTGAGACCAATGCTGCCCTCTCGTTAAAAGGGCATAAAAACACAGTCGAAGATGTCGCAAATGAAGCAGTTAACTTGCTGTGGAATCTCTGGTAACAAAAAAGTACTAAATGTAGTAGTAACAGTAGTAGTAACACAAATGTCAGCTGGTCGGTCCACCTAGTGATCTGGACATGCATCCAGTAGCCTACCCATAGAGATCCAAAATTGTATTAAATTCTGTTAGCTTGCCAATGTTTCTATGGTTCTTTCACACCATACTCTCCTGTTGAATTATCACCCTGTCTGTCAGTGAGAGCAGTAGCCAGGCACTCTCTGTGTTCAACAAAGCAGGCATTCTGGATGTTATCCTACAGTGTCTGGCGCGGCACACTCACAACATCAAGCTGGCTTTGTCTGCAGGTTAGTCTCATCAAACCAATTTTCACACAACTTTAATGAGCATTTTCACCATTTAAATATTTGACTTGATTATGTATTTTGTAGTAAGTCCCTGCTCCCCCTTTGTCTTTAGCCCACTGTTTGCACACAGTGACTGAGGACAACGCAGAGTTGCTGTGTAGTATGAACAATGCTGTATTAGGGACTCTAGAGAGTGTGCTGCTATCCTCACAGGCGGACATGGCTCACACACTGCTCAGGACACTGGCTGCAGGTATGGCTACAACATCTTTGTTGTCACATTATTTACAGATTTCTTTTACCTCACAATGTCAACCGGTCATTCACTCTGCATTCATTCTCTGACTAAAGTCAGAGTCAGGGGTTGGAAGCTGTTTGTTAATAGCCTAACTAAATAACTAGTCTGATTCCAGTGCTCATTGTGTGCTTTGTGCTCCGTCCATTGACAGGGTCAGTGTGGAACCTGAAGAGCAGCCTGCCCACGGCCCGCCAGGCCCAGACCCTCAACGCCCTGATGGCCACCCTGTCCCAGTGCTTGGAGCTGGATGCTGGCACGCTGATACCCCAGCTCCGCCAGGCTGAGGTGGCCCGCAGTGCCACTGCCTCAGAGGCAGGGAACGTGGATGACCACCAGGCAGCTGTAGGGAATATGGCTGTAGAGGAGATGGATGATGATGAGGAGGAGGGGGTTGGACTGAGGAGGAATGGAAAGGCAACCAAGATGGATAAAGACTTCTCTGACCTCCTGCCTGTAAGTCCTGTCCTTTTTCACTCAGAAACAAACCCATCAAACCCTTTTGAGTTATGGTTATAGAGATCCAAAGTGATAGGGTTGAGTAAAGAGTATTGCATTTTCAGTTTTTAATATTTGGAGTACGTACCTGACTCCTCACTGTTAAATGCTGTGAAACAGCTGAATATTGATGTAGCAGCACAGAGTATTGCAGTTGGTATTCAGAGCTGTAGTGGCCCTCCCCTCAGGGAGATACTGCTTTGTTCAGCAGGCAGGAAGAGAGGGACACACAGCAGGGTTTACTCAGGGACGTAAGAGGTGGCTGTGTCCCTGCTGCAGTGTCAATAGTCTGCTTTTCTTTCTCCAGAGGGGCAAGGAGGAGCTGAGGGAGGCGACGGCCTTGCTGACAGCCCAGCAGACGTCCTTGGAGATCATCGTCAACATGTGCTGCTCTGATGGTGAGTGCTGTGGGCAGCAGTGTTTGGGCAGCAGAGCAGTACTGACCTGGGGAGCTTTGTTTTCATTACTGTTTGACACAGCTGTCTGGTACATGTTCATAGATAAGAGGACAGCATTTTTACTGTTTGATGCTCAAATGTATATTTAGGATTTAAAATTAGCTTTTGTTGCTTTTGAGGTGTACATCGGTTGTTGTGACTCATTGTGTGTTTTTTTTGTAGACCCGTCAGACGATGAGTGGGAGGAGGCGTCGAGCAGCGACGAGAGTGAGATGTGTCCTGGCGGCCTCTCTGAAGGGAACACCAGCCTCCTGTCCCCACTGTGTCTGTCTGCTGAGGTCCACGGGGCCCTGATCAACCACAACATCCCAGAGAAGGTGTGGGGGATTTCTTTCCTCACCTAGCATAATTGTTTCACGTCACTGCTCATGTTTGTCTTTTTTTATGTTCCCTCTGTTTTCACATGCAAAATATTAAATAAGTAATGTCATGGTACTAGGCTAATGTGTGTTCCTACTGTCTCTGTTATAGCCACTACACTGTATGAAGGTGATAACCATCCATGTCTATATGTTCAAGGTTCTCAAGAAGACCCAGTTCCCCAGTAGCGAAGCCATGGACGTATGTCGTCACAATCCCACCTGGAAAATCTTGATGAAAAAGTAATTATCTGTCTAGCATGGTGTCATTTTCTTTGACCTAAAAAGAATGAGACACTAGATATTCTGTGATATACTAGATCACGAGATAATTTGAGTGGTTTGTCATGATCCTAGTAACACTGAACCAATATGCGTCAATGTACGGCCCCAGTTGATAGAGGTATTCCATTTTTCTGGCTTATAATGGCATTACTGGTGTACACTTTGTTTACCACATCGCTACCTGCCTTTAGGAGTTGACTAAAATAAATTTCCCCCCAGGATGCATCGGGTGCAGTACAGGGCCCTGACATGCCTTCACAACATGCTGTCTACTATGGACGCTGAGTCCCTAGGGGGAGCAGCCGCTCTTCAGGCTGTTGCACAACACCTGTCCACGCTGGTCTTCAGTCCTCCTGGTTAGATCTACATGTCGTACCATCTCTTCATTATTTGTATTAAATCTTTATTTTACTAGGTAGGTTGATTCACTTTCACAGCAATGACCTAAACAAAAGGAGAGTAATTGTCTCGTTCATAATTTATTTTTGGTTAATTTGCTTACTCAGAGATCCCTAAGGAGGAGGAATTCCTTGAGGCAGTTACCAGTGCCATACGATCCCTCTTACAGATCATAGCCTATATGAAAATCCCACAGGTAAGACAGCTGACTGAAGCAGAGGAGAGTTTCCCTCTGAAGTACATTTTACCTAGCCTTACTGTCATCTGTCTGTTAGTTTATATAGTACCACAGCACTATCCCGACAAGTCTCTTGGATGACTCATTGTTTATGTTTGTGTGTGTGTTGCCAGTGTATGACCCCCCAGCAGATGATGAGCCTGAGCGAGGCAGCGACCCGCTGTGACGTGGTCAGTGTGAGAGTGAACGCTCTGGCCATCCTAGGCATCACAGGAAGCACACTGGCTAAAGAGAAGGGGACAGCTGAAACTCTACGGGTACCTTATTATTTTCATCCCTAGTTTTTTTGTATGAAATGTGTTTTAGATAGCTAATGATTACTTCAGAATTAACTATTTTTGTTCTTTAAAAAAAATGTTTATGGTTTATTAACCCATCTTGGCTATGTGACCATGATGTAATAACACTGTAATATCTTTTTATAGATGATTGGCAATGCCTTACTCCAAGTTGCAACAAAGGATGCCAACCTTGTGGTTTGTGGAGAGGCCCTGGATGCTCTGTTCGATGTTTTTGCGGATGGAGATGAGGCAGAGAGAGCAGCTGAAAACATCAACTTACTGTCTGCTCTGAAGGCACTTCAACCCATCTTCAAGGCTAAGGTAATAGAGCTGCAGCCCATCACTAGGAACAGTTTGTATGCATTCTTTATGCAAATCACTGTTGTCATCTGTTTAATTGCTGTTTCCGGTCCTCTATGTGCAGATTCGTAAAGAAGGGAAGGGAAAGTACAGCCCTGAGCAGCTGTGTGTGCTGGACAACGTCAAAGTCAACCTAAGAAGGTTTATTGGCTACTTGGAGACTGTGGTGAAAAAATGATAGCAGCCTGACACTACTACACCATCTGGCTGAGATGAAATGACTCAGAATATACAGTACAATAGACCCTCATTAAAGGGACTGTTCAATCCAAAAATCATTGTTTTGGAGTGAACTATCCCTTGAACATCAAAATAACAGATTTTCATGGTGGTTATCTTTTTGTTTTAACGTTCTGACTGAAATGCGTAACTATTGTCCTTGGTAAGTGAGTGTTTACATAATTATGTGTACAAAAAAGATGTGCGCTATTTTAAATGAATGAATGTTGCGGTACATAGTGACAAATTATTTTACTTTATGTATAAAAGTACCTTTCAATGTGCTGTATTTTAAAGAAATTGACAGAACATATTATGGTTTATTTTACACATTTATCAACCAACTCTCACGTCACACACTATCATACTGTAGCCCTCCGTGTTAGGAATGACCAGTTGTAGTATTCATGTGCTTCTCACACAAGAATCCGCTATCTGACCCCATGTCATGACTCTGGTGTCATGGAAAATGAGATGGACAGGCCCAGTGTCAACTGATCATGTGAGATGTCATGAATAAAGCAGAACTTGCCATCCATTTACAAGGGGATTTAGTTAACATGATTTGGGTTGCTGAAAGTAAATTGATTACCTTGTTCTGATATTTAGCGAGAATATAAAATAAAATGTATTTTATGTACACCCAAAATGTACACCCAAAGTCACTTTATATACAAGAAAATCAGCCGGATAAAAATAAGTATGTAAAAGTACCATTACACTAAACATGATGACAAACTAACCATGGAGAACACTGAACATGATGACAGATTAACCATGGAGAACACTAAACATGATGACAGATTAACCATGGAGAACACTAAACATGTTGACAGATTAACCATGGAGAACACTAAACATGATGACAGATTGACCATGGAGAACACTAAACATGATGACAAACTAACCATGGAGAACACTGAACATGATGACAGATTAACCATGGAGAACACTAAACATGATGACAGATTAACCATGGAGAACACTAAACATGATGACAGATTAACCATGGACAACACTAAACATGATGGCAGATTAACCATGGAGAACACTAAACATGATGACAGATTGACCATGGAGAACACTAAACATGATGACAGATTAACCATGGAGAACACTAAACATGATGACAGATTAACCATAGAGAACACTAAACATGATGACAGATTAACCATGGAGAACACTAAACATGATGACAGATTAACCATGGAGAACACTAAACATGATGACAGATTAACCATAGACAACACTAAACATGATGACAGATTGACCATGGAGAACACTAAACATGACAGATTATCCATGGAGAACACTAAACATGATGACAGATTATCCATGGAGAACACTAAACATGATGACATATCCATGGAGAACACTAAACATGATAACAGATTAACCATGGAGAACACTAAACATGATAACAGATTAACCATGGAGAACACTAAACATGATGACAGATTAACCATGGAGAACACTACACATGATGACAGACTAACCATGGAGAACACTACACATGATGACAGACTAACCATGGAGAACACTAAACATGATGACAGATTAACCATGGAGAACACTAAACATGATGACAGATTAACCATGGAGAACACTAAACATGATGACATATTAGCCATGGAGAACACTAAACATGACAGACCAATCAAGGAAGTGAATTAGACAGAAGATAAAAGCTAAAACAACAGAGACTATGGGTAAGCCTGTGTGAAGAGGTCTGTCTTTAGTGTGGACTTGAATATGTGTATGCATTGTGAGTTTCTGACATGGAGTGGGAGGGAGTCTTTACCAAGGCAGTTTCAGTGCAATGCATAGCCCGGAAGCCCGACCTGGTTCGGTTCCAAAAGACCATGAGAGGTCATGTTCTGTTGGATTTGTGATGCTACCTCCCACTCAAGCACTTTGGCGAGGAAGGGGAGGTTTGAGACGGGCCTGTAGTTTGTGAGGATCTCAGGGTCCAGGCCCTGTTTCTTCAGTATGGGAGTTATAGCCGTTCTTTTCAAAGGAGTAGGAACAATGCCAGATGTGAGAGATGTATTTACAATATTGACCACCAGAAGGCAGAGAACAGAGAGGCATGCCTTAACTAAGGCAGTGGTCAAGGGAGCAAGTTGTGGTTTTGGATTTAGAAAATAGTTCAGCAATGGTGGTTTCATTGACAAGGGAGAAGGCACTGCTGTTGGTATATTGCCTCCACTTTGATATGCTGCTTTCATACTTTGAAATAATGGAATTTAAATTTATCAGCCTGATGGATAGAATGTCCTGTCATGACATGAAGTTCGGTCTATTTTTGCTTTTTTTTTATTACAAACCTCCCACATACTTATGTCAGTGTGTGTACCCCATGTTCTGTGAAAATAATTCATCAATCGCCCATTGTTACGCAACAAGTAACATGTTCTGCTCTTGCGTAAGAACTACACTTTCTCCGCCCTTTTCGAATCACCATTTCACTCTGTACGCATCTGCGGCTGCGCAGTGTCCGCCATTGAGGACCCACGATCAGAAGGAAAGGGTCAGAATCGCTTCGATAGGCAAAGGCGCACGTTTCCTTTATTCTTGAATCGAAACTTTGCCAACATCCATACGTCTCCTACTGTATAATAATATATATTCGTTTTAATTCATGGATGGCAGATTTAGATATTTTATAGCAATTTGAAGTAACCTACCTAGCTAACGTTAGTCCGCTGTGAAGCTTACGAGTGAGGTTAGCTAGCTAGCTACCGTGCTAGCTTTAGCTACACGAACTGAGCCTTGCTCTGGGGCAGTGTGTCTGCAGTGTCGTTTGATGGATCCAAGAATCGCTTGGTTTCAGCCAGAACAACGTGGGCCAGCCAACAGCCTGTGGATGCAGATTTGGGAAACAACTCAAGGACTGGGGAATCTGTACTTCAATAACAACTGTAACACGGGTGGTTTGTCAAGCACGTCAAGCCTCAGTCCGAAAAAGAACATCAACGGGACATTGGGTAACGTGATCTCGTGCAAGAACGGAGCTGTCACTAACAGCGAACCCCGGAACCAGGGAATGTCCAACTCAACGAAAGACAGAGATGTAGTCGAACAACGAGACTTTATTCCGTTGGAAGCAAATAACAACCACAACAACCGTTCATCGTTGGGGAGGGGCAGCGCAGGGGGACAAGTGTGTACTCGGGTCTCTGGGGTCTCAGGACACCCCAACAAAAGGAAAAGAGACAACAAGGCTAGCACTTATGGATTCAACAGTAGCCTCGAGACCGGAGGCTGTGGTTACACGGGAACACCATGGAAAGTCAAGAACTACTCTGAAGGAATCTTGGGGTAAGAAACAAAATTACCCAAATAAAAACCAGCTACAAGTAACGTTAGTTAGCTAATATAACGTTACGAGTTAATTATAAACCACGCGTTATCTAGCTAACGTTATCTATCTATGCCACACTAACGTTAGTTGGTTAGACAACTAGCCAGCCAGCTAACTTGGCTGAAGTGAGCGCACATATTCCTATGGTTAGACAATATAGCCATATTTAGGCGTGCCGATTTGACCGTCACGCGTCATTATCCGTAATTTTAGGGGTCGTTCCTAACCAGCTAAGGTCAGTCGAAGGCAATGGGACAGTCAACTAACTAGCTAGTTAGCTACCTCCAGTAGTTTGTTTTATGACCTTGGTAACTAGCTACCTCGTGGTTGCCAACATCTGCATGTGTTCGCTACGCTTACGAGTAAAGCAAAAATTCAAATCCGACTGACATTTAGCTAAAAGCACGAGTACGGTTCGGTAAGGTAGTCAAGTCAATGCAGAACTCTTTTCTTGATAGTTGACATGTTACTGACTGTCATGCTAAGCCTGCCTAACTAATGCTGGTATTTCTCGCCTGTTTCACTGTTGCCAATTTGCAGCAATTAAAACCGAAAAAACAATTATCTGGTTGATATAATAGTCAGAAGCATCTATTCTAGTTCCAAATGTAGTAAAAGGTGTAAATAGTATACTTTTGGTCATAGTCAGTATTTTCCCAAATTTAGATTTGTGAGATTTAAGAAATCCACCCATTTCTTTAGACAGCAGATCTACTCTGACTTCTTTACATGGGACAACAATAAGACATCGTCGCCAATGTTATGTTGAAGGAACAAGACTTGTTCTTTATTGAACAGCGTGGGTTTTTTCCAACTCGCACATCCTCACTTATGTGAGCAAACTTTGGCATCACAAACACAATTTATTCCTTTAGCTAAAGTCATAATAGGGTGGCTGTTTGGGGAATAGGAACAAACAATGATAAATATCAGAGTACATATAGCAAACATAACAGACCCACATCTAACCACAACCCCAAGTCGCAATCTATTTCTTAATGACTGTGGAAAAGCGAGGTGAAATCAGTGTGTTCTGCCCCACTTTAAAGAGGAGCGGCTGGGCAGATGCAACTTATAATGTTTTCCCACCTTTATTTAACCTGCAACTTATAACGTTTTCCCACCTTTATTTAACCAGGTAGGCCAGTTGAGAACAAGTTCTCATTTACAACTGCGACCCGGCCATGATAAAGCATAGCAGTGCGACAAAAACAACAGACTTTCACATAAACAAACGTACAGTCAATAACACAAAAGAAAATAAAAATAGAAAAATCTATGTACAGCGTGTACAAATGTAGGGAGTTAGGCAATAAATAGGCCATAGAGGTGCAAATAATTACAATTTAACATTAATACTGGAGTGCTATATGTGCAGATGATGTGCAAGTACAGATACTGGGGTGCAAAAGAGCAAGAGGGTAAGTAATAATATGGGGATGAGGTAGTCGGTGTGCTATTTACAGATTGGCTATGTACAGGTACAGTGATCGGTAAGCTGCTCTGACAGCTGATGCTTAATGTTAGAGAGGGACATGTAAGACTCCAGCTTCAGAGATTTTTGCAATTCGTTCCAGTCATTGGCAGCAGAGAACTGGAAGGAAAGGCGGCCAAAGGAAGTGTTGGCTTTGGGGTGCAATATACCTGCTGGAGTGCTGCTACGGGTGGGTGTTGCTATGGTGACCAGTGAGCTAAGGCGGGGCTTTACCTAGCAAAGACTTATAGATGACCTGGAGCCAGTGGGTTTGGCGATGGATATGTAGTTTTTGGCGATGGATATGTAGTGAGGGCCAGCCAACGAGAGCATACAGGTCGCAGTGGTGGGTAGTATATGGGGCGTTGGTGACTAAACGGATGGCACTGTGATAGACTGCATCCAATTTGCTGAGTAGAGTGTTGGAGGCTATTTTGTAAATGACATCGCCGAAGTCACGGATCGGTAGGATAGTCAGTTTTACGAGGGTATGTTCGGCAGCATGAGTGAAGCAGGCTTTGTTGCGAAATAGGAAGCCGATTCTAGATTTAATTTTGGATTGGAGATGCTTAATGTAAGTCTGGAAGGAGCTTTTACAGTCTAACCAGACACCTAGGTATTTGTAGTTGTCCACATATTCTAAGTCAGAACCGTCCAGATTAGTGATGCCAGTCGGGCGAGCAGGTGCGGGCAGCAATCGGTTGAAGAGCATGCACATAGTTTTACTAGCATTTAAAAGCAGGTGGAGGCCATGGAAGGAGTGTTGTATGGTGTTGAAGCTCGTTTGGAAGTCTGTTAGCGCAGTGTCCAAAGAAGGGCCAGATGAATACAGAATGGTGTCTGCATAGAGATGGATCCGAGAATCACCAGCAGCAAGAGCGACTTCATTGATATATACAGAGAAAAGAGTCGGCCCGAGAATTGAGCATTGGGGCACCCCATAGACTGCCAGAGGTCCGAACAACAGGCCCTCCGATTTGACACACTGAACTCTGTCTGAGAAGTAGTTGGTGAACCAGGCGAGGCAGTCATTTGAGAAGCCTGCAGGGGGTGCTGAGGTGTTGGCCGCGGTAGTGGTAGACAGGTGGAAAGCATGGCCAGCCGTGGAAACATGCTTATTGAAATTATCGATTATCGGTGGTGACAGTGTTTCCTGTCCTCAGTGCAGTTTGCAGCTGAGAGGAGGTGCTCTTATTCTCCATGGGCTTTGGTGTCCCAAATATTTTTGGAGTTAGTGCTACAGGAAGCACATTTATGTTTGAAAAAGCTAGCCTTAGCTTTCCTAACTGACTGTGGATATTGGTTCCTGACTTCCCTGAAGAGTTGCATATCACGAGGGCTATTCGATGCTATTGCAGAACTCCACCGGATGTTTTTGTGCTGGTCAAGGGCAGTCAAGTCTGGGGTGAACCAAGGGCTATATCTGTTCTTAGTTCTACATTTTTTGAATGGGGCATGCTTATTTAAGATGGCGAGGAAAGCACTTTTAAAGAGCAACAAGGCATCCTCTACTGACGGGATGAGGTCAATATCCTTCCAGGATACCCAGGGCAGGTCAGTTGGAAAGGCCTGCTCGCTGAAGTGTTTTAGGGAGTGTTTGACAGTGATGAGGGGTGGTCATTTGACCGCGGACCCATTACGCACGCAGGCAATGAGGCAGTGATCGCTGAGATCCTGGTTGAAGACAGCAGAGGTGTATTTGGAGGGCAAGTTGGTCAGGATGATATCTAAGAGGGTGCCCATGGTTACGGATTTTGGGTTGTACCTGGTAGGTTCCTTGATAATTTGTGTGAGATTGAGGGCATCTAGTTTAGATTGTAGGATGGCCGGGGTGTTAAGCAAGTCTCAGTTTAGGTCACCTAACAGTACGAACTCTGAAGATAGATGGGGGACGATCAATTCACATATGGTGTCCAGGGCTCAGCTGGGGGCTGAAGGGGGTCTATAACAAGCGGCAATGGTGAGAGACTTGTATCTGGAAAGGTGGATTTTTAAAAGAAGACGCTTGAATTGTTTGGGCACAGACCTGGATAGTATGACAGAACTCTGCAGGCTATCTCTGCAGTAGATTGCAACTCTGCCCCCTTTGGCAGTTCTATCTTGTCGGAAAATGTTATAGTTAGGGATGGAAATGTCAGGATTTTTGGTGGCCTTCCTAAGCCGGGATTCAGACACGCCTAGGACATCAGGGTTGGCGGAGTGTGCTAAAGCAGTGAATAAAGCAAACTTAGGGAGGAGGCTTCTAATGTTATGCACATCATGTATCTTAAAGCCATAGTACACAACATGTATAGGGAGACTAAACTATTCCCCTTCTCTCGAAGTGTTCCATACATAAAGGCCTGAGAGTTGACAGAGCTGAGCGATGAATAGTCAGTGGGACTTGTTAGTAACCGTGTAGCTACAGGGCAAGTATACCCTCCCAGCCATAAAGGTCCAGACCTGTTAGTAGAGTCTGAACTCTAGTATTTTTATTTAACCCTTATTTCAGTGTGCTGACCTGTTGCACCCTCTACAACCACTGTGACTACTATTATTTGACCCTGCTGGTCATATTTAAACATCTTGGTCATGTTCTGTTATAATCTCCACCCGGGACAGCCAGAAGAGGACTGGCCACCTGTCATAGCCTGCTTCCTCTCTAGGTTTCTTCCTAGGTTCCGGCCTTCCTCGGGAGTTTTTCCTAGCCACCATGCTTCTACACCTACATTGCTTGCTGTTCGGGGTTTTAGGCTGGGTTTCTGTACAGCACTTTGTGACATCAGCTGATGTAAGAAGGGCTTCATAAATACATTTGATTGATTGATTTTACTAGTCGAGTCAGTTAAGAACAGATTCTTATTTACAATGACGGCTTACCCCGGTCAATCCCTAACCCGGACGACGCTGGGCCAATTGTGCGCCAACCTATGGGACTCCGAATCACGGTCGGTTGTGATACAGCCTGGAGTCTCTAGTGACGCCTCTAGCACTGAGATGCCTTAGACCGCTGTGCCACTCGGGAGCCCCGGGTACACTCTGTCTTTCATATAGGTTGGCTATAATAGCTTACTGATTATGATCAATATGTCAAGTTGGTACAAAGCAGATATAGAGGTTAGGTTACTGTAACCATTTTCTCTATAATGACAGAGGTTATTTCCCCAGACACGTGACGCTGAAATGAAATGTGCTGCTTTACAACCATCCTGGTGCATTTTCTTATCATTGTTGTTTTGCCTGAGTCCCCTCTGTTTATTAGTCTAAGTATAATGGACCAGGTCTGTCTTGAAAAAACATATTGACCAATTAGTTTATATATTCTTAGTGTGACATAGAGCTATTTCAGAAATGCAGTTCTTACTAGTTTAAGTTAGAGAAAAGTCCTGAGGTGGGTGGGGTGTTGTTTTAAAGGCTGATGTGTAGAGGTGTGTTTTTCCCCCTCTTTTACGTGCCTGACAAGCGTAGGCTAGCAACATGCAAGAGCCCAGAGCAAAGTCTTAGCCAGGCTGATCCTCATTTATAGTAATATGAAGCACACTGTTTGCATAAGGACATTCCTTAGTGATTACTCTAATACCCCAACCTTTACTGTACAGCCTGGATCACAGTCACAACCAGGCTCTGTCTCCCACACTCCTGGTTCTTATTCTGCTCACAATGCTTAGTTACTGAGTTGCATTATGAACATATATTTCACAATATATACATGTAAAGCCTAAATAAAGTAAAGCCTTTTCAGGCTTGTAATCTCTGGTTTTGGAAATGTTTCATTAGCTTTCTTCCCCAAGTCCCTGACTGGGAAGCACAAACTTGGAAAGTGATCAAAATCTGTCACGTGTGCCGAATACAACAGGCGAAGACCTTACAGTGAAATACTTACTTACAGGCTGTAACCAACAGTGCAATTTTTAAGTAAAAAAAAAAAGTATGAGGTGAACAATAGATAAGTAAAAAGGACAGTGAAAAATTACAGTAGCGAGGTTATATACAGTAGCGAGGCTATATACAGGCACCGGTTAGTCGGGCTGATTGAGGTAGTATGTCGGTATGGTTAAAGTGACTATGCATATATGATAAACAGAGAGTAGCAGTAGCGTAGAAGAGCGGGTGGCGGGACACAATGCAGATAGTCCGGCTAGCCAATGTGCGGGGGCACCGGTCAGGAAGTCCAGGATCCAGTTGCAGAGGGAGGTGTTTAGTCCCAGGATCCGTAGCTTAGTGATGAGCTTTGAGGGCACTATGGTGTTGAATGCTGAGCTGTAGTCAATGAATAGCATTCTCACGTAGGTGTTATTTTTGTCCAGGTGGGAAAGGGCAGTGTGGAGTGCAATAGAGATTGCATCATCTGTGGATCTGTTTGGGCGGTATGCAAATTGGAGTGCGTCTAGGGTTTCGGGATAATGGTGTTGTGAGCCATTACCAGCCTTTCCAAGCACTTCATGTCTACGCACGTGAGTGCTACTCCTCCTCGATAGGCTCCTTTTGGCGAGGAAACAAGTGTATCCTACCGGAGTCCTTCACGGAAGAGTTTTGAAATCTGCCACACCCCCTTTGAATCAGCAATTTTTTCTTGAAGGAGAAAAGCATGCAAGCAGTTTAAAATTACACGCTACTTATAATTTTATCTTTGACATGTCTTACAAACCTAATTGAGAAAAGGCAGTTGTCGTGCCCCCCCTTCTGGCATACAGCCAGGTGGTGAGGCGAGGACTTGCAGAGAGCTATACATGCTGCTGGTCCTTTAGACTGTGGGTAATATACCCTTCCCTCTACCAGCACGTGTGGGGAAACCCTCCGTATCTCAGCCATCCCATGTGCTTAAAGAGGAATGTTTTGATATTTTCTCCCCTTCTGGCCAATTTGAAAGCCGGTCAAGTTAATGTAGTCTGAACAGCATATGAACAGGGGGTAGCTAGTTAGGTAGATTGTTTCTTGTTTTGGTACTGCCCAGACAAAATCAATACTGAAAGACAATCCTATTTCTTTTGTGACTGTCATACTGTTTGACAATAAGTTTCAATTGGAGACTGCTGTGTTTGGTGTCCGTTTCTGTTGTACAAATTATGGTAATTATTAAAGTATTGGATGTTTGAAATCTTTTTTCGCTGTATTTAAGTATATGTATTTAAACATTTCTGGCAATTGCATTTTCATAAGCCTGTATAAATGCTTTTCAACCAGGCAGATTAAGAGAGACCTACCTAGGTACAGGTCACTTCATGCCATGTGACTAATGATGAAAAGCACACCGTGTGCTCTTTTCTCTACTCCAGTCTTGATGAACTCAATATGCAACCTGTATACCACAGATCTCTATGCTTGTCTGATAGGTTGCCACTCACATGTTGCATCCTGGCTCTTTTTTAAAAGGCCTCACAGTGGGAGGAGCCATGAGGACTTGGTTGACAGGCAGACTAGGGTCATGCAGTGATTGGAGTCTAGCCTGTGAGCTCAGAGATGAAGTGGAAATTGTCATGGAGATCAGAGGACATGACATGCAGTATGTTTAGACCAAACACACAAGTTTGAGTAGACTAGACTCTTGTTACTAATGTTTAGCCTAGTGCTAATGGCTCAAATCTGTTAGCATTGTGTCTGCAGATTGTACTTGGTAGCCCAAGATCTTGCAGCCCAATTGATCTTTATTAGATTGTTCTTTTGATGTCTGTGTCCGTCCATGGGCCTCTGTACTGCTGAATATAGACCTAGATGTTATGGTGGATCGAGCCTTAGGGCTTTAATTGAAGAGGATGGTGTAATATAAGTGTAGTCTAGTGTTTATGGCTGGACTTCCAGCACACCAGATGTTTTGGAGCCTGTGGTGCCGGGAGCTTTTTTTGCAGCACTAAACACATGGTTTCATCCGCAGCTAGTGTGTGCCAGATAACTCCACTGAGGCCAAGCAGGTCACTAACAATCAGGGACAACTGGGGTCCTCGTAGCTCTCGCTTGTCTTTAACTCAAATCCTCTGGTTATGGTAGCCAGTCTGAGCCACCGTAGTGCTGCTGGAGGATAAGTCAGGCATTGATGAAAGCTTAATGAATTGGACACCTTATGTTCAGTGTGTGGTTTGGGTTGACATCCTTTCCTCTGTGTGTGTGTGTGACTATGCGTATTGCTGGCCCTGTCACTCACAGGCTAGCCAACTCATGTTTTTGTGTGAGCGGCATATTTTCACATGTAGCACTGCCAACAGAGGGACTGCCTAATAAGCAGTGAGTGAGGAAAGTTTTTGCAGGTTCACGTGAAGAGAATGCCTGCTGGATGACATGTTTCTCACTGTTTCTGGCAGCGCTATGAAACATGGGCATGGTACAGTACCCTGTTATTTCTGTCCCTGGTTCTTTTGCAGTATTTATAGCTGGTTGCTCTAATGCTGTTCGGTGGAGGCCATTCTAAACCAGGGGGCTGGCCTTGCACATTCGAAAAGCCATCTGCCAGCGAACCCTCTCCTTTCTCAAAGGCACTTTGGCAGCCAGTTAGATTTCCCTCCTCTGTCTTTTACTGCCTGTGTCTGAACTCAAGACACATGCCCTGCCCTCTGACTCTCACACACCTTTATACTGTCAGTCCATCTGAGCAGCTGGTCAATAAGCAGTACCAGTCTTCCACTGCAACAGTGAACTTGCAGATGAGACCCTGATGTTATGCTTCTCCACTCTGCCACCTCAGAAACCTACTGGCACCTGCTGCTCAGTAGTAAACTACAGTATCTATATCTTGGAAAAGATGTTGCTTGTTTCAGTTGCAAAGCCATTCCTCTAAACCCAGGGCTCCCAAATGGGTTTGCCTAGTCCTGCTCTGCCTTCCACAGGAGCACCTCTCTCGCTGGGTGTGAAGCCTAATTGCTCTCTCCAGGCTCAGCTCTCTGGAAGCCCTGCTCGCTCTGAGGCGATTACACAATTTCCATATGATTAAGGCAGGCGTATTATCTTTTACCAAGTGCCAAGGGTCTGTGTTCTGTTCCTTTGGCTGAGGCTGTGCTATCTGTAATGTGATCCAGAAGGTTTCAGGAAGCAGCGATTTTGTTTCTTTCACATGCTCCAAAAGCACTGGGCTGCTCCCCCTGGTCTAAGCCGGTTCCCTGGGTGACGAGACGGTGTGGCTTAACCCTGAAACGAAACCCATTCTCCTCTCACACGGACAGCCAGTCAGACACTGCTGCTGTGAAATGAAACTTAGCAGCACCACTGGTCTGAGCTGGAATAGAGAGCCTACACTTAGGCTGACTCTCTGAAATGAATCTGACTCTGGCACAGTTTTTTGTTTGTTATAAGCACAGTGTAGGAGGCTGGCAGTGTGAGACAACTACATTACATTTCTATTGCCATCGCCTCCAAATTGGTGAGAGATTTGTTTGATCTCCCCCGATAAGTGTGTCAGTCATTGTGTGGTACGTGTGACACAGGTTTGACTATGGACTTCCTGTGGGAGTGTATGTATGGAAGAGTGTGTGTGCATCATATCAATATGTGACGTGTGTGTCAGTCAGTTGAATTGAACGTGTCCAAGTTAATGGCTATATGTGAACTCTATATGAATGGCTTGCTGATGGCTGTATCTCCTGACCCAGTACCAGACTGCTTCCCTCCTGTGCGTATGTCTGAGGATGGCCCACTCCCCTGTCCTCTATTGTTACAGGTGGCTCTCGATGGAGTGACTTAAGGCGTCAGCATGCTTCAGTTCAGCTGGCGGCGAACCGAACAAATGTGCTCACATTCTCTTAACACCTTTGCTTGAAAAACAAACGGCAATAGTACTGTTTGGCCATGTTGAGACGCTGTAGCCAGTATACACTTCCTCAAAATAATCAGAATTTAATCTGTCATTAATTTAGATGTTTTTTCCCCCATCACTAGTTCCCACTGTAGTCATACCTTGCTATGTTGACTCTAGGTGTGTTCACGGTGCAGTGACTGGCTGGGCGTGATGAATGCTGTCAGCCAGGTTGCCTCTGCGGAGCGTATCTTTGGGCCTGTTGCTGTGTGTGTGTGTGGGTGGGTGTGTCACATGTTGAAGGTACTTCAACTCCTGTTCCCATGTCAGTCTGACCAACATCAGAAATGAAGAGACAAATAGAAAGAGAAGGAAGGAATCCCCTGCATAGTGCTCCGCTTCAGTCACCTCAGAATACACTGTAATGTGAGGCCCTGGCCCGTCCAGGAAAACAGCTCATGGTACCTCAGGACAGGGAACCTCATGGTGGGTGTCTTCACACAATTACCTGGCCTGCCCTGAGGCGTTAGCTTAGCCTACTTAAAATGGGAGAGGCTGGTGCTTGGGTGAGGAAAGGTGTAGAAGTTAGTTTAGTTTAGTAGCCTATTGTTTATATTACAAGCTGTGTGATACACTCCTCTGTGTGAATATAAAGGGATCATTGTTTGAGGATGAACACCTGCAGTGATGTAGCTTGAAAGGCCTGGTATCATCACATCAGGGAGGAGTACTTCTACCCAGGGACTGATGGCATTGAACTGGCTGGCTGGACTGCTGTGTAGATTGGGCCAACAGACAGGCTGGTGATTGGGGCGGCTGTCGGCTGGGGTTTAACCGGGTCAGGGCCCTTCAGTTGGACTCCTGGCTGCTACACCAGGAATGTCTGTCTGGGTGTCGATGAGGATTAGGCGAAACACAGACTACTGTAAGCGCCAGGGAAGACTGTTATCTAAAACCCTGAAACGCAAATGACAAGCAGGCTGAATCAGGCTGTTTACAGTAGCTACTAGTGTTCCTCACAGCTGAGCCCTCTCAGGCACACAAGCTTGGCTAAACAAGCTCAGAAGTATCTACCATTTCTTTCCCACTCTCTCTTTGATTTTCCTGCCAAAGGAAGCTGTGCTGCAGGCCTGTCATTGGCTGGGTACTGTGTTGTGTTTACATGGCCCTGTGGTTGACTGGGATTGTGTGTGTGTGTGAACATACCCAGTAAAGGGGCAGCCAGGGCAGAGTGACCTGCTCCACTGCCAGTCCACGACAGCCCCAGCCCAGCCCTCTGGTGTCCTGGCCTCTAGTACACCCCCTCCAGTATGTGGTGTTCACTCACATTACAGCTGCTCACGCAACAGGACTGCTGCCTCTGCTCACGATCATAATGCTGTATGTGCAGCTTGCCATTCAACTCAAACTAGTAGAGTTTCCTTTGAAAGATTAGGAAAGGGAATAAGTATTTTTATCCTCCGATGACTGAGTTCCCCTACGGCCTTACTGTGTTGGTTGGTCACTGAGTGTTAGACCTCGTGTCCACGTGTTGTCTGCTCCAATCCCCCATGACTGGCTTGATTCCTTTCCACTCTGCTCCGTTTCCTGTCCCCACGCTAAGCACTGGCCAGAACATACAAGAGCTAACCAGTAGAGTTTGGAACAACAAGGACGTGTGTTGGTTGGGTCAAAGGTTGAGGTGGCAGCTGGCTTAGGCCGCACCGTGTGTGTGGGCGGCAATCCGTATCACGTGTGAATGTTTGTGTGACCCGGTCTTTAGTGTTATTGATATAACCTCTGGTCTAGGCCCTGTGGGTGGGTGTGTTGGTCAATCTGCAGCTTTAATAATAGACAGACAGCAGGGTGAATTGCAGGCAGAAATAACCAGTCAGTCAATTACTGGCCCAGTCACGGTCTTGTCTCTGTGCCATTGTGTAATGTATCTGACAGTTGCCACAGTCCCTGGTCTCCATAAACCTGCCCTGGCATTCATACCCACCCAGCCAAGGACCAAGTTTACCTGACTATCGGGGTGAAGGGAAGTGACCCCGGGGCATTGTTGATCGTTTAGTAAAGTCGATTTGTTGGTTAAGCACCCATTTTTAACTCAAGGACTGCAACACTTGTACTTATTAGCATTGTCCTCCCAAACTATTTAATTTTACCTTAGGGAAGGGAAATTACATTTATGCCAACTGCTTTGGTACCAGTGAAGAACTGGTCCATACCCCTAACAGTGGGAATATGCCCTATGATTTGTACCAAAGGTGTAGATGTATTGCATTATGGTGGCTTTGTGATCTTTTCTCACACGTCAGCCTGTCTGTCATAATGTTGTAGTTAATGCATTTCTTCCCGTCTTCAGTAGATGCTACTTGATTACAGTTTGTTGGCACACAGGTGTTGGCAGTTAGCCTTTAACATAACACGCCTCCAGTAAAGAAGCCAGTTTATGTAGTAATGATGCTTTGCGATTAATTCCATAAATGCCTAGCGTGTTTGAGGAAGTGTCATTTCTGTTTTCTCTATTTCATTAGATTGTAGGGCAGGGTAATTGTATTTTCTTTCACCATTTCCATTACATGGTAGGTCGGGGTAATTGTCTCTGGTGGCTGTTCAGCGGGCTACTGGTGAAAGTTGTTTACAAATTGCATTGACTGGCATAATAAATTATGTATTGTAGACCCCATCAATTGTATTGTAGACCTGTTATTTAGATTTTTCTCTTACAATATATTCTGCCATCAATCTTTGTCAGTGTCTTTTGATCTATTGCAGACTCTCCTACTATTCCCATGAACATGCTACTTTCTCCTTTTGTTCTTTCTCTCGCTCAGTCTCTGGCTCCCTCCCTAACACTGTTTTCTGTGTTCTGCAGGCTCCATGAGGAGATCAATGACTTCTACAAGCACATGTCTCCTCGGGCGGAGGAGGAAAGGATGAGGATGGAGGTGGTGGACAGGATCGAGAGGGTCATCAAAGACCTGTGGCCCACTGCTGACGTAAGAATCACTCACATCGCTACAGTTCCAGTCCTAAGCCCATACAGGTCTAGCCAGGTCCCAGATCTGTTTGACCATTATTGATGTACAGCAAACTCCTCTGGTTGTTGAAACTTTAACATAGTTGAAAAGATCTGGGCCCAGGCTAATACGGGTCATCGTTCAAATAAATATTGCAACCATGTAGAGTTCATGCTTTCATAAAAGCCAACAACAACTACTAGAAGTGACAGGCAGAGCAAAGGTTTGGAATTGAAGTGGTTTCTAGCAACACAGACAGACCTCATCCACACGGCAAGCTGCTTGAGATTCTCACAATCTCCTGTTCCCTCATTATACAAATTCCCCTCATTGCCAGAGACAGCATGAGAACTTGCTGCTCTATGTAGAAATGCTGTCTTTACATCTTTCTAGTCTTTCTCTGGCTGGCTCTATAGCTGTCTGAAAGGAGTCGTGACTCTGTAGGAGAGAGTGATTTTCTCTCCCTATAGGCTGAGCTGTAATGATGATGAAAGACAGGCCGTATATGGTGGGGCGTGTGACCAGCAGCCATTTGTGAAAGCGCCTGGTCGGGCCGCTCTTATCTCCCTGCTGTGTTATATTTTGGCCTGTAATCTACAGTGCTCCAGGTGTCCTTATTCCTGCTGACTTTGAGCCTGCTGATAGAGCTGTGTGTGTCTGCTCTCAGCTTTACAAGCTATACCAGGGATGGACAACTGCTGTTTTGTAGGCCCGCGGATCACTTTTTTAGTTTAGGAACTCAGTCTGGGTCTCAATTTACTGTTGAGTTGGAATAGTAGAAAACACAAGGTGCAATTTCTAAATGTGGTTGTACATCAGCAGTTCTCTTATGTCTCACTGACAGTAACTCAATTAGCCCATGTCTAGTGGCCTGCTATCTTGTAGTAATCATGGTCGAATTACCAACCGGGGGGCCCCCATAGATTTTGTTAGTCACACTCACACATCATATAAAAACATGTAATTTCTTCACCCTATGGCAAAAGATGTAGAATTAATTTTTTTTTTAAAATAGTTGCCCATCCCTGAGATAGACAGAGGCCCACTGCTGTCCCTGGCACTGTTCCTACCTCTTACTCTATCCACTGAGGCAGGAGAGCAGTTAATATCCTGTCCACAACAAGAACAGGACTAACACTCCCAGCAATCACCTGACCTCTTACACACACTCAATGCGAGACCTGTCTGTGACTGGGTGAACTGAACAACTGTGAACCCACCAGATAGTTGAGAAATCTGTCTAGGTCAATTTGTCTGAGGCGGCCACCATGTCTTTCTCTCCCTCTCTAACTTCACTCCGTCTCTCGATAATGTAAGTGACAACCACTAGCTCTTTATACAGTAGAGCCGAGCCATGAGTTAAGTTCACCTTGGGGACCTGTGTGGATGTGTGTTCCCCCTCACTGGAATTGGAACTCGTCCACACAGTGGCAATCCATCACCCCTCTCATTTCCACCCACATCACAATCACATGCCCTGCCTAATGTACCTCAAGTAAGCAGATTGGAGCCCAGGCTTTAACCCTCTTGGTCGGTTCAGGCAGGACCTCAGCCCAGGAGGGAGGTTTAAGGGAATAACGGCTGGTTTAAGGCTTAGTCAAAGGCTATTTTTGAGCCCTCAGAACCAATGTGAAATACTGTTATGTGACGTGACATTGGTTAATGCTCACAAAGCTCAGATAAAGCGGGATATTTGTCTGGAATCTGGACGCATTAAATAAAAAGCTTATTTCATTTATTTTTTGTCCAAACTGTTAGTGTTTAAAGCATAATTTTTTAATTTCTCATAACTACATTATGTTCCCATTTTTTGCCCCCAAGAACATTGCATGGTTGTCAGATAATGACTGCACCGACTTGCATAAAAGGTGAAATAAGTTGATGCACGTTAGACTCTCCCCATTTAGCATGAAGATTATATTTTTATTGCTTTAGTTGACACCTGTCCCCAAGTATCAGACTGTTGTCACAGGAGAGCAGTATATCACGTGACTTGACAGAAGTCAAATCAAATAATGTCTTTATTTTCTAACTAAATACCTGCCATTGTATCAGTTCAAAGCTAATGTATAGCTCGGCTTATCTGATTGATAAGTGAAATCAATGAATAACGCTTTTGCCTTTGTTACAGGTTCAAGTATTTGGGAGTTTCAGCACGGGCCTCTATCTGCCAACCAGGTAAGCTGTTTGATTCAGGTAATGGAGTACATAATGGCCTTCCTATCGTAATCTCTTTTATAGTGTGTTGGTGAAATGCTGTTTGACTCATAACCTGCAGACCCTGCGGGTATAACCGCGGGGCGGTCGGGTTTAGCAATAGAGGGCGGGTGAACAAACAGCTGACCCGCGCAACATTAGTAAGTGTAAACTGACCCTTAACCCAATGAGTCCCACCTTATCGCTGGTGTGTTTTGGACTTCTAAACAGTGTTTGTTTGAGCTACGGACTTCTGGGTTGTACCATTTGATTTCGTCTGTTCTACAAAAACGTATGGAGTCCAAATGGTTTGAGTTACAAACTATTAAAACCTGTTCTGTTTTTCTCTGACGCTCATTAGCGTCGTTAGAAGGTAAGGTGTTCTTCTGCATAGAAGATCATATTAAATGCCAGGATTATATTTTCTATGATACTGTAATAAACTCAGTTGCTGTCACAAACTCCACACAGTTGTCACTGACTAGTTAGATATTCATTTCCCAGTGAACAAACAATTTCTGTAGTTACTACATTCATATAAATACATTTTTTATCAGGTTTTTACTTTGGCAGACCTTTAATTGACTTATTTTTTAAACTCATGGATGCAACTGTTTTGTCATTGTTTTAGCCTCACAATAAAATACTTAATTTTGAGGCTAAATACAGCGCCTTCGGGAAAGTATTCAGACCACTTGACTTTTTCCACATTTTGTTAGCAGTATTCTAAAATTGATTACCCCATAATGTCAAGGCAGTAACAAGCTTTTACAAATTTTTGCAAATGTATGGGGGAAAAATACATTTTTCACTTAAGACATTTACATAAGTATTCAGACACTTTACTCAGTACTTTGTTAAAGCACCTTTGGCAGCGATTACAGCCTTGACTCTTCTTGGGTATGACGCTACAAGCTTAGCACACCTGTATTTGGGTAGTTTCTCCCATTCTTCTCTGCAAGCTCTGTCAGGTTGGATGGGAAGCGTTGCCGCACAGCTATTTTCAGGTCTCTCCAGAGATGTGTCGTGTCTTTGACTATGCCAGATTAATTGCTATGACATGCTATTCTATAAAATAATTTCTCCGTAATTAATATTACCTGATTGAACTAATCAGGTAAATGTAATTAACTAGAGGGACACCACAAAATAATATTTATAGAGCTGTTATCTTCCGAATAAACTCTTAAAGATTTAGTAATATTTTACATCCGTAGCAGTCACATTAATCGTCATTTTATTCAGTCTCATCTGAAAGTGGTAAATCCTTGGTTATCTGCAAGAATCCTGGCTAACAAGTTGAATCAGCAATACAAAATTGGGTTTAATTATTTATTTACTAAATACCTAACTAATCACACAGAATCACACATACAATTAAATCATAACTTGATCACAAAGTGCCGTCATAACGGAAAACGTCCCTAGCGGGCAGAATAGATATGACAGCTTGTTACACAAAGAAAACGGGCGGGATTTTAGTGAAAGAGCGGGAGACTGGAACATAGGCGAAGCTGTACCATCGTAAATACAGTATCTTATGCATTCTAAATTACCGCCCATTTGAAAAAGGAAAATGCAATAAATATTTACTCTGAGCTGCGCTTCAGTAGGTTGGTGGTAGATGGAAGACCGTATCGCCAACACGAGTCCTCTGAAGAATGTCTCTGGTGGTCACTGGATACGTTGGAGTAACGTCGTGTGTAGTAGACGGGATACTCTGACTGTCCTTCCTAACCTGCGTTTGTAACAGCTGTTGCCAACTCAACGGCTAGGAGGTATCACTTCTGTAGTGAATACGAGTTCAAAGTTCATACCATTTACAACCAAAGTCCATGCTGATGTTGGCTTAGTTCTGTAGTTATTATCTGAACCATTCTGACATCGGATCGTCATCCTAAATGTACCCGGAACAGGAAGTTATATTTTTGTCAATGGCTTTTATAGTGGAGGGAGAGGGGTGTGTCTGAAAAGTTTATAACCCATGTCTCTTCACAGGGGCGGGCCCCTAGTTGAGCAGAAGGCCAAATTTATGAAAATCCAAATCTCTCATTTGGAAGCTAAAATTACATTTAATCTCTTCACAAATAATTTAAAATTAAAACATTTGAATTAAACAACAATTCCATGTGAATCCGATACCTCTGACGTTTAGACTTTCCACAGTAGAGTTTATGTCGTTCTATCATTGATGAGAATGTGTCAGAGGGCAACCGAGCTGACATAATATACCTTAAGTACCACCGCATATGTTCAGTTGGTCGGATTACCAGAATATAGTTCATTTCCCCCCACTTCTGATGTTCCCAGAATCTCTATGTTAACCAAGGGGTTTTCTTATGTCACATCAGTTATAGTAGGGAGAGGGAAAAAGGGGGGAAAGAGGTATTTATGACTGTCATAAACCTACCCCTAGGCCAACGTCATGACAGATGTTAAATTGGGTTCAAGCCCAGGCTCTGGCTGGGCCACTCAAGGACATTCAGAGACTTGTCCTGAAGCCACTCCTGCGTTGTCTTGGCTGTGTACGTAAGGTCGTGGTCCTGTTGGAAGGTGAACCTTCGCACCTGTCTGAGGCCGTGAGCGCTCTGGAACAGGTTTTCATCAAGGATCTCTCTGTACTTTGCTCTGTTCATCTTTCCCTAGATCCTGACTAGTCTCCCAGTCCCTGCCGCTGAAAAACATCTCCACAACATGATCCTGCCACCACCATGCTTCACCGTAGGGCTGGTGCCATGTTTCCTTCAGACGTGACGCTTGACATTCAGGCCAAAGAGTTCAATCTTGCTTTCATCAGACCAGAGAATCTTGTTTCTTGTTTGGTGTCTTTTAGCAAACTCCAAGTGGACTTTCATGTGCCTTTTTACAGAGGAGTTGCTTCCGTCTGGCCACTCTACCATAAAGACCTGATTGGTGGACAGCTGTAAAGATGGGAGAACCTTCCAGAAGGACAACCATCTCCACAGAGGAACTTTGAAGCTCTGTCAGAGTAACCATCGGGTTACCTCCCTGACCAAGGCCCTTCTCCTCCGATTGCGCAGTTTGCCCAGGTGGCCAGCTCTAGGAAGACACTTGGTGGTTCCAAATTTCCATTTAAGAATGATGGAGGCGACTTTGTTCTTGAGGACTTTCAATGCTGCAGAAATGTTTTGGTACCCTTCCCCAGATCTGTGCCTCAAAACAATCCTGTCTCGGAGCTCTACGTACAATTCCTTTGACCTCATTGCTTGCTTTTTGCTCTGACCTGCTCTGTCAACTGTGGGACCTTATATAGACAGGTGTGTGCCTTTCCAAATCATGTCCAATCAATTAAATGTACCACAGGTGGACTCCAATCAAGTTGGAGAAACATCTCAAGGATGATCAATGGAAACAGGATGCACTGGAGTTCAATTTCAAGTCTCATAGCCAAGGGTCTGAATACTTATGTAAAACAGGTATTTCAGTTTAAAAATGAATACATTTGCAAAATGTATGGGGCTTAACTACAAAAACTACCCACTGGGCAAAAATGGGTTTAATCAACGTTTCCACGTAATTTCAAAAAAATTCTATGTGATTACGTTGAATCAACATGGAAAACTGATTTGATTTTTAAAAAGTAATCGGCATTTCTTAATTTTATTCATTCACTTTATTTAAAAAATACTTTTCTCCCCAATTTCGTGGTATCCAATTTGTAGTTAGTCTTTTCCCGTCACTGCAACTCCCGTACGGACTCGGGAGAGGCGAAGGTCGAGAGCTGTGCGTCCTCCGAAACAAAACCCAACCAAGCCGCACTGCTTCTTGACTCAAATCAAATTTTATTGGTCACAGACACATGGTTAGCAGATGTTAATGTGAGTGTAGCGAAATGCTTGTGCTTCTAGTTCCGACAATGCAGTAATGTCTAACAAGTAATCAAAAAATTTCAGAACTACCTTATACACACATGTAAAGGGATGAATAAGAATATGTACATATAAATATATGGATGAGCGATGGCTGTGCGGCATAGGCCAGATGAGTAATGTAGGATATGTAAACATTATTAAAGTGACTAGTGATACCTTTTTATTTATTTCATTTATTAAAGTGGCAAGAGATTTGAGTGTATGTTGGCGATGGCTGTTTAAACAGTCTGATGGTCCTGAGATAGAAGCTGTTTCTCAATCTCTCGGTCCTAGCTTTGATGCACCTGTACTAGAGGTCGACTGATTAATCGGAATGTCCGATTTAATTAGGGCCGATTTCTAGTTTTCATAGCAATCGGTAATTGGCATTTTTGGACCGATTATGGCCGATTACATTGCACTCCACGAGGAGACTGCGTGACAAGCTGACTACCTGTTATGCGAGTGCAGCATGGAGCCAAGGTAAGGTGCTAGCTAGCATTAAACTTATAAAAAACAATCAATCTTAACATAACCACTAGTTAACTACACATGGTTGATGATATTACTAGTTTATCTAGCTTGTCCTGCGTTGCATATAATCAATGTGGTGCCTGTTAATTAATCATTGAATCACAGCCTACTTTGCCAAATGGGTGATTTAACAAGCGCATTCGTGAAAAAAGCACTGTCGTTGCACCAATGTGTACCTAACCATAAACATCAACTCCTTTCTTGAAATCAATACAAAAGTATATATTTTTAAACCTGCATATTTAGTTAATATTGCCTGCTAACATGAATTTCTTTTAACTAGGGAAATTTTGTCACTTCTCTTGCGTTCTGTGCAACAGAGTCAGGGTATATGCAGCAGTTTGGGCCGCCTGGATAGCTGCGAACTGTGTGAAGACAATTTCTTTCTAACAAAGACAGCCAACTTCGCCTAGCCGGGGATGATTTAACAATAGCGCATTTGCAAAAAAAGCACAATCGTTGCAAGAATGTACCTAACCATAAACAATAATGCCTTTCTTAAAATCAATACACAGAAGTATATCTTTTTAAACCTGCATATTTACTTAAAAGAAATTCATGTTAGCAGGCAATATTAACTATGCAAATTGTGTCACTTCTCTTGCGTTCATTGCACGCAGAGTCAGGGTATATGCAACAGTTTGGGCCGCCTGACTTGTTGCGAACTAATTTGCCTGATTGTACATAATTATGACATAACATTGAAGGTTGTGCAATGTAACAGGAATATTTGACTTATGGATGCCACCCGTTAGATAAAATACGGAACAGTTCCGTATTTCACTGAAAGAATAAACGTTTTGTTTTCGAAATGATAGTTTACGGATTGGACCATATTAATGACCTAAGGCGTGTATTTCTGTGTGTTATTATGTTATAATTAAGTCTATGATTTGATAGAGCAGTCTGACTGAGCGATGGTAGGCAGCAGCAGGCTCGTAAGCATTCATTCAAACAGCACTTTCGTGCGTTTGCCAGCAGCTCTTCGCTGTGCTTCAAGCATTGCGCTGTTTATGACTTCAAGCCTATCAACTCCTGAGATTAGGCTGGCAATACTAAAGTACCTATTAGAACATCCAATGTGTATGAAATACAAATGGTATGGAGAGAAATAGTCCTATAATAACTACAACCTAAAACTTCTTACCTGGGAATATTGAAGACTCATGTTAAAAAGAACCACCGTGCTCATGTTCTGAGCAAGGAACTTAAACGTTAGCTTTTTTACATGGAACATATTGCACTTTTACTTTCTTCTCCAACACTTTGTTTTTGCATTATTTAAATCAAATTGAACATGTTTCATTATTTATTTGAGACTAAATAGATTTTGTTGTATTATATTAAGTTAAAGTAAGAGTTCATTGTTCATTCAGTATTGTTGTAATTGTCATTATTACAAACATATATATAAAAATCGGCATCGTCTTTTTTTTGGTCCTCCAATAATCGGTATCGGTGTTGAAAAATCATAATCGGTCGACCTCTAACCTGTACTGACCTCGCCTTCTGGATGATAGCGGGTTGTTGTCCTTGATGATCTTTTTGGCCTTCCTGTGACATCGGGTGTTGTAGGTGTCCTGGAGTGCAGGTAGTTTGCCCCCGGTGATGCGTTGTGCAGACTGCACTACCCTCACGGTTGAGGGCAGTGCAGTTGCCGTACCAGGCGGTGATACAGCCCCATAGGATGCTCTCGTTTGTGCATCTGTAAAAGTTTGAGTGTTTTAGGTGACAAGGCAAATTTCTTCAGCCTCCTGAAGTTGAAGAGACGTTGTTGCGCCGCCTTCACCACGCTGTCTGTGTGGGTGGACCATTTCAGTTTGTCCGTGATGTTGTACGCTGAGGAACTTAAAACTTTCCACCTTCTCCACTACTGTCTCGCTTCTCCCGGAAGCTGACCACACCAATGTGTTGGAGGAAACACCGTACACCTGGCGACCATGTCAGCATGCATGCGCCTGGCCCGCAACAGGAGTTGTGAAGGTACAAGGACATCCCTGCCGGCCAAACCCTCCCCTAACCCGGACGACGCTGGGCCAATTGTGCGCCACCCCGTGGGTTGCAACAGAGCCTGGATTCGAACCAGGATCTCAAGTGGCACAGCTAGCACTGCGATGCAGAGCCTTAGACCACTGCGCCACTCGGGAGGCCCATAGGAATTTATTTTTTAACCAAAATCCAATGACCGTTGAATATTTTGTTGATTTCACATTTAATTTACTTAAGTTGACTAGATGTTTAACTGACGTCTGTGCCAAGTGGGTAAGCTCTTAGGCCTTTTCTACGCACTAATCAGTATTTGGTATTCAGACTTGCCTTATTCATTCACGTATAATGCAAAATGCATCATACCGGCTGTATTTTATTTTTTTAAGTTATACATCTTAAACTTGAATTCTGACATGCTAAACATTTTGGGACTATATCAGCAATGGACTAATGAAACAAATACCCAAATATTGTTTTTGGGTGGAGTTGTCCTTTAAGTTCAAGGTCAGAATACATACGTATAGAGAGAAGTGCATAAAAGGGAATAATGTTACATTTACGCACGTTTAACTCTGTTCAGAATTCACCCCTTTGTGAGTGGTTATATGGAGATGGCCATTGTGTAATTATTTGCCTTTGTTTTTTGGGATTATGGCTGTGGTAATTTTAGCACTGCTGATCCAAAGCCTTTTTTAACCTTGTTTCTTGACGAGCGAGACTGCTCTCTGCTCCGACGTCACACACACACAACACTGTAACTGGGGACTCTGGATTAGTGACAATAAGCTGTGTGTGAAAGTGAACTGGAGAGTCCTCTCTTCAGATCCGAATGTGATGTTGCTCTGACCTCTACTACTTACTCCACTTCCTAGTGACATCGATCTGGTGGTGTTTGGGAACTGGGAAAACCTGCCCCTTTGGACCCTGGAAGAGGCCCTGCGGAAGAAAAACGTGACTGACGAGAACTCCATCAAAGTGCTGGACAAGGCCACGGTATGTTTGTATTTATGGCAGCAGCTACTCTTTCTGGTGTCCAGCAAAATTAAGGCAGTTATACATTTAAAAAAACATTTCAATACATTTGCAACAAATATCACTACATATTTAGTGTGTGCCCTCAGGCCCCTACTCTACTACCACATATCTACAACACAAAAACCATGTGTACGTGTGTGTATAGTGCATATGTTATTGTGTGTTTGTATGCATGTGTCTGTGCCTTTGTGTTGCTTCACAAAGGCACAGTGAACACTGAAGTGTAATTTTACTGCTTGCATAAGTTACTTGATGTGGAATAGAGTTCCATGTAGTCATGGCTCTATGTAGTATTGTGCACCTCCCATAGTCTGTTCTGGACTTGGGGACTGTGAAGAGACCTCTGGTGGCATGTCTTGTGGGGTATGCATGGGTGTCAGCTCTGTGCATTCAATATGTCAATACTTATCACAAATTCAAGTAGTGATTAAGTCAATCTCTCCTCCACTTTGAGCCAGGAGAGATTGACATGCATATTATTAATGTAAGCTCTCTCTGTACATCCAAGGGCCAGCCGTGCTGCCCTGTTCTGAGCCAATTTCAATTTTCCCAAGTCCCTCTTTGTGGTACCTGACCACACGACTGAACAGTAGTCCAGGTGCGACCAAACTAGGGCCTGTAGGACCTGCCTAGTTGATCGTGCTGTTAACCTCTCTAGGGTACGTGAGACGGTAGCGTCCCACCTCTTCAACAGCCAGTGAAACTGCAGGGTGCCAAATTCAAAACAACAGAAATCCCATAATTAAAATTCCTCAAAAATACATGTATTTTACACCATTTTAAAAATACACTTGTAAATCCAGCCACAGTGTCCGATTTCAAAAAGGCTTTACGACGAAAGCAAACCAAACGATTATGTTAGGTCAGTGCCTATTCACAGAATAACACAGACATTTTTCCAGACAAAGAGAGGAGTCACAAAAAGGAGAAAGAGATAGAATTCATCACTAACCTTTGATGATCTTCATCAGATGACACTCATAGGACTTCATGTTACACAATACATGTATGTTTTGTTCGGTAAAATCTGAGTTTACATTGGCGTGTTACGTTCAGAAGTTCCAAAACGTCCTTTGATTTTGCAGAGAGCCACATCAATTTACAGGAATACTCATAATAAACATTGCTAAAAGATACAACCGTTATGCATGGAATTTTAGATGCACTTCTCCTTAATGCAACCGGTGTCAGATTTTCGAAAAAGCAAACCATGCAATAATCTGAGTCGGCGCTCAGAGCTCAATCAAGACACAAATATATCCGCCATATTGTGCAGTCAACATAAGTCAGAACTAACATTATAAACATTCACTTACCTTTGATGATCTTCATCAGAATGCACTTCTGGGAATCCCAGTTCCACAATAAATGTTTGTTTTGTTCGATAATGTCTATCTATTTATGTCCAAATTCCTCCTTGTTGTTCTAGCGTTCAGTACACTTTCCAAACTCTTGATGCGCGGGCAAGTCCAGCGGAAAGTACGGTCGAAAAGTTAAAAAAGTTGTTTTGCAGTCTGTAAAAACATGACAAACGAAGTATTGAATCAATCTTTAGGATGTTAACATAATTCTTCAATAATGTTCCAACTGGAGAATTTCCTTGTCTGGAGAAAAGCAAATGGAACGGGAGCTAACTCTCATGTGAACGCGCATGGTCAGTTCGTGGCTGCTGGCAGACCTCTGACTCATTCCCGTCTCATTCGCCCCCCACTTCACAGTAGAAGCATCAGACAATGTTCTAAAGACTGTTGACATCTAGTGGAAGCCTTATGAAGTGCAACATTACCAATATCCCACTGTATCTTCAATAGGAGCTGAGTTGAAAATCGACCAACCTCAGATTTCCCACTTCCTGGTTGGATTTTCTCAGGTTTTTGCCTGCCATAGGAGTTCTGTTATACTCACAGACATCATTCAAACAGTTTTAGAAACTTCAGAGTGTTTTCTATCCAAATCTACTAATAATATGCATATTCTAGTTTTTATGGCTTTGTAGCAGGCCGTTTACTCTGGGCATGCTTTTCATCCGGACGTGAAAATACTGCCCCCTACCCCAAAGAAGTTAAGAATGCAGAGAAGCGCTTTATTATGGACAGACTTCTCCCCATCCTAGCTACTGTTGTGTCAATATGTTTTGACCATGACAGTTTACAATCCAGGCTTACTCCAAGCAGTTTAGTTTCTTCAACTTTCTCAATTACCACATTATTTATTACAATATTTAGTTTAGGTTTAGGGTTTAATGAATGATTTGTCCCAAATACAATGCTTTTAGTTTTTGAAATAGTTAGGACTAACTTATTCATTGCCAACAAGCTCTTTGTTAAGTGTTGCAGTCATTTCAGTTGCTGTGGTAGCTGACGTGTATAGTGTTGAGTCATCCTCATGTTGTGCATGCATACTAACTGTGCAGTGTGTCATTGCCTCGGGTGACAGTGTGTGTAAATCCATCCTCATCACTATGTTCCATTGTTCCAGGTACCCATCATCAAGCTGACAGACTTCCGCACAGAGGTGAAGGTGGACATCAGCTTCAACGTGAAGAATGGAGTCAAAGCTGCCCTTCTCATCAAAGACTACAAAAAAGTGAGTGAAGCAGGCATCTCTTATTCAGGATACATTGCTTTTACCTAATGCAGTCCGGTAAAAGAGCTAGCTGATGAAACAGGCTTGACAGTTAGCACGCATAGATTGTTGTACAACACTCCTTCCGTGGCCTCCAACTGCTCTTAAATGCTAGTAAAACGAAATGCATGCTCTTCAACCAATCGCTGCCCGCACTCGCCCGCCCGACACAAGCATCACTACTCTGGACGGTTCTGACTTAGAATATGTGGACAACTATAAATACCTAGGTATCTGGCTAGACTGTAAACTCTCCTTCCAGACTCGCATTAAGCATCTCCTATCCAAAGTTAAATCTAGAATCGGCTTCCTATTTCGCAACAAAGCCTGCTTCTCTCATGCTGCCGAACATACCCTCGTAAAACTGACTATCCTACCGATCCGTGACTTCGGCGATGTCATTTACAAAATAGCCTCCAACACTCTACTCAGCAAATTGGATGCAGTCTATCATAGTGCCATCTGTTTATCACTAACGCCCCATATACTACCCACCATTGCGACCTGTATGCTCTCGTTGGCTGGTCCTCTCTACATATTCGTTGCCAAACCCACTGGCTCCAGGTCATCTATAAGTCTTTGCTAGGTAAAGCCCCGCCTTAGCTCACTGGTCACCATAGCAACACCCACCCGTAGCAGCACTCCAGCAGGTATATTTCACTGGTCATCCCCAAAGCCAACTCCTCCTTTAGTTGCCTTTCCTTCCAGTTCTCTGCTGCCAATGACTGGAACGAATTGCAAAAATCACTGAAGTTGGAGCTCTTATCTTCTCTCTAACTTTAAGCGTCAGCTGTCAGAGCAGCTTACCGATCGCTGCAGCTCTACAGAGCCCATCTTTAAATAGCCCGTCCAACTACCTACCTCATCCCCATATTTGTTTTTGTTTTTCTGCTCTTTTGCACACCTGTATTTGCACACTTGCACATCCTCATCTACACATATCGCTCCAGTGTAAATTGCTAAATTGCAATTACTTCGCCACTATTGGCCTAGTTATTGCCTTACCTCCTTACTTAATTTGCACCCACTGTATACAGATTTTTCCATTGTGTTATTGACTATACTTTGTTTATCCCATGTGAAACTCTGTTGTTTTTGTCGCACTGCTTTGCTTTATCTTGGCCAGGTCGCAGTTGTAAATGAGAACTTGTTCTCAACTGGCCTACCTGGTTAAAAAAAGGTGAAATAAAATAAAAGTTGTATATTTATTTCAGGTTCTTTGGGTTCTGACGGAGGTGGTGGTAGCTAATACACTTAACTACGTCTCCTCAGTCCCTCAATCCAGCTATATCCAATGTCCTAGTCTGAGACATTCCCCTCTAGAGGGCACTATAACCATAATCACGTGTTTAACCACATGTTTTTTTTATCCATAAGAAATACCCAGTGCTTCCAAAGTTGGTTCTGGTGCTGAAGCAGTTTCTGCTCCAGAGGGATCTGAATGAGGTTTTCACTGGAGGGATTGGCTCCTACAGCCTCTTCCTTATGGCTGTCAGCTTCCTGCAGGTGAGAGACTTCTGCTCTTATCTTCTGCAATTCTCTCAAGTAGCCCACACACACAGTGCAGGATAGATCGCATCTAACATTTGACTAATTTACTGTCTATAATAGACTTGACACATTTTAAGTCTTTCTCATTCAGTAAACTAAAATGATTTGGCTTGTTCCTCTATGCAATTGACCTCTTATCCTCTGCCCTTGTATTTCAGCTTCACTACAGAGAAGATGCCTGCAGCCCCAATGCCAACGTGGGCGTTCTCCTTATAGAGTTCTTTGAGCTCTATGGACGCCACTTCAACTACCTGAAGACGGGCATCCGGATCAAAGATGGCGGCAGCTATGTGGCCAAAGACGAGGTTCAGAAGAGCACTGACCTCTACAGGCCCTCCATGCTCTTCATTGAGGACCCCCTAGCCCCAGGTAACAAGGCCTTCCATTCAGCATGGGTGCACTTGCACTGGTGATACCTCATTTTAGCACTGTGACATCAGTCAACTACTGATAACACTGAACCTAAGAATCTATCACACTTTAACGGCCATGAATAAGACAGCTAGATGTCCCAGGTGCCCATAGCAAAGGGTGAAATATCAGACAATGTCTGAAATCGGTCTCTTCCCAAATAGAGAGGATCTAAGCATGCCTCTTGCCTCCTGCAGATAACGACGTTGGCCGCAGCTCATACGGTGTGTTGCAGGTGAAGCAGGCCTTTGACTATGCCTACGTAGTGCTCAACCACGCCGTATCGCCCATCGCCAAGTACTACCCCAACAACGAGTCTGAGAGGTAAGGAGATGGTGAGCTAGGGCTTGCTTTAACCAATGACAGCTCTCACATTCTTTGGCTGCTATCTTAAGTTATTTACTAAATACTCTATTGATATTTGAACCACTGCAAACAAGTTCTTCTAATGTAATATGTCCTATTTTCTTTCCTCCAGTATACTCGGCAGAATAATTCGGGTGACCCAGGAAGTGGCTGAATACAGGGACTGGATCACCAAGCTCTGGGGACCACAGTCTCAGAATGAACCTACCCTGAATGGTATGTTTTCACAGTACTACTGTGAGTCTAGACACGGTCTCAGATCTAACGAGGTGATAGTCAGTGTGTTTGAGGGAATCAGTTTCAGTAAGACAAGGTGCAAAATTGGTCATCTTAATTACGTTATAAGTAGTTTGGGATCCAAGGTGATTTGTAGATCAGTGAAGTCCGACTGCTATTTAGTCGATCTAAAACACATTGTCTTACCACTGTTTGTCCATGTGCTGTTGTTGTAGGAAATGATGTCACACTGTTAGTGAAGCCTCAGCAGCTGGACGAGTGCAACAACAACCTGACGGAGGAGGTGACTGCATCTCGCAGCAAGACCTCCTCCAACTCCTCCTCATCCTCCACGGTATCCAGTTCCAGCGACGTTGTGAGTTTTGTTACTCAAACACACCACACACTAAAACCACAATACCTGAGGAAATCAACTCTTAACACTACATTAATTGCAATGCACCCATTGGTTGCTGACCTGATTTACTGAGTTGTGATTGGTTGTCCCCAGGATTCTGACGGGACGCCCTGTAAGACAGTGAAGCAACTGCCTGGGCGGGGCTCCAGCGCCCACAGAGAATCCTCAGGTGGCGTGACCAATCACAGAACACAGAGCCACACCACCAGCACTCCTACTGACAACAAGGGGGCCAAGGTAGGGTCAGCTTGACGAAGCCAAAGTCAACCACTGAAAAACTCTTACTGTACCTACAAATGCCTTGAACTTTTATGACCTGAGCGTTACAACACTGTCGGCACATAGATAATCTTTCAGATTTTACATTTCAATGGCACATTTAGGCCTACTAGTGATCTGTTTACTGATCTAACTAGGTGTGTGTCTGTCTTGTTTCCCAGGCCAGGTTGTTCCGCTCGTCTAGTAAAAACACCCACCACGTCCAGCAGAACTCGTCCTCATCCAACATCAAGAGTCACCCGAGCAGCAAGCCACACTACCAAGGCAACAGCAAGAAGAGGAAACCTCAGCAGCACTCAGAGGCCCAGGACCTCTGCAGATAGGGCCGTCTTGGTCTGCTCTGCAACAGACTGACAGCCTGACTGTCCCACTTCTGCTGCCAGACCACATACTGACTGAGGAGTAGTATTAAGGATCTTCCTTCTCTCAAGCGACACGCATCTTTTTATAGCTGAAAAATATCCCCAAAAAAGAAATGGGAAATGTTGGGGCTTAGTTCTTGAAAGAAATGCTCATTTTCTTCCTTGACATAAACATGTTCTACAGTGGAGCTACACACCACATCCAGTACCTACAAATCTTCCCTTTTACCATAGCGCCATCTGGTGTTTGAGGAATAAGTGTCTGGAAAGTAATGTGGATTTTTATGAGCAATACCTGGAACTTGGCTGGAGAACATACTTCAGCAAGAAGTTTTTTTTTTAAGGAATAAAATACACAAAAATGTATAAAATGTTATATTGAAGAGAGAGAAAATGTACACAGATCGACAGACTAAACCCCAAAATGCAATCTGTAAGTGGAGACGATAACTTCATGTTGATGGGCGGGTATTTTTTGGTTGTATAAGCAGATTATACAAAGATTTGTACAAAAAGAAACATGTGGAAAAAATTATCACAAATAAATTGACTTTTTACAGGATAATACTGATTCAAGGCAAATGTAGATGTGCACATTTGCCTGATAATCTGAGTAGTGGCAGGTTTGGGTTTCATTACAAACATAAATCATCAGCATTCTATTTCTACTTGGCTCCTCTCTCTCAATGTGTTTGACAGGCTTCTTTCCAAATTATACCCCCTTCCCTATATAGTACACTACTTTCACTAAATAGGGAATAGGGTGCCATTTGGGATGCACAGACAGTGTTAGCAGTTGGCCTTAGTCAGGTAACGTGCACACACACAGCCCTATAGATTACTGGCTGGCTGGGGACAAATCACTCATTCATACACACAGCTCTATATTACAACAGTGACGTTTTTAGAGGTTTTCCCAGACTCATAGAATTAGTTAGAGGACATAATGATTTTAGAAAAAGTATACAATATATTTCAAAGATCCATAGGTGTGGGAGGTAATCTTTTCCCTTTGGTAATTTACCCATTATGAAAACGTATTTATTGTTATGAATATATAGTTACTATACACGTTATATGTATTAACACGAGTCCATACTCTTGTCTTATATTTGGATGGGACTAGTGGGGATATTGGAAGTATAATTGGTCAGGTACAGTACCAATGTTGCTGTTTTCCCTTTTTTTCCCCTTTCAGTGATGAGTGACCAAGTTAGTTCGGAAACCATTTTATGAGTCATAAGTGACAATATGTGGCTGGTCTACTTCAAAATGGAGCTGAGTTTTTGTTCAGAATATAATGCAAACAAACACCTCTTTGGTAAAGGGGTCAACAACCCCTTGCTGAAATGTCCGGTATGGCAACCTGATTGCAGTTCCACAACTGACCTGTAGATGGTGGCATTACTCAACTCCTTTTTCACAACTGGCACCTGCATACTGCATTTATACATTTTCAGCGTCTTACAGTCAAGTATTCAGACCCCTTGACTTTATCCACATCGTTACATTACAGCCTTATTCTAAAATGTATTAAATTGTTTCTCCCCCCCTCAATCTACACACAATACCCCATAATGACAAAGCAAAAACTGAAATAACATTTACATAAGTATTCAGACCCTTTATTCAGTACTTTGTTGACGCACTTTTGGCAGCGATTTACAGCCTTGAGTCTTGGGTATGACGCTACAAACATAGCACACCTGTATTTGGGTAGTTTCTCCCATTCTTCTCTGCAGCTCCTCAAGTGTGTCAGGTTGGATGGGGAGCGTTGCTGCACAGCTATTTTCAGGTCTGCAGAGATGTTCGATCGAGTTCAAGTCTGGGCTCTGGCTGGACCACTCAAAGACATTCAGAGACTTGTCCCAAAGCCACTCCTATGTTGTCTTGGCTGTGTGCTTAGGGTCATTTTCCTGTTGGAAAGTGAACCTTCGCCCCAGTTTGAGGTCCTGAGCACTCTGGAGCAGGTCCATCAGGATCTCTCTGTTCTTTGCTCTGTTAATCTTTCCCTAGATCCTGACTAGTCTCCCAGTCCCTGCTGCCACCACCATGCTTCACCGTAGGGAGGGTGCCAGGTTTCTTCCAGACGTGACACTTGGCATTCAGGCCGAAGAGTTCAATATTGGTTTCATCAGACCAGAGAATCTTGTTTATCTAGTCCTTGAGATGCCTTTTGGGAAAACTCCAAGCGGGCTGTCATGTGCCCTTTACTGAGTGGCTTCCGTCTGGCCACTCTACCATAAACACCTGATTGGTGGAGTGCTGCAGAGATGGTTGTCCTTCTGGAAGGTTCTCTCATCTCCACAGAGGAACTCGAGAGCTCTGTCAGAGTGACCATCGGGTTCTTGGTCACCTCCCTGACCAAGGCACTTCTCCCCGATTGCTCCGTTTGGCTGGGCGGCCAGCTCTAGGAAGAGACTTGGTGGTTCCAAACTTCTTCCATTTAAGAATGATGGAGGCCACTGTGTTCTTGGGGACATTCAATGCTGAAAAAAAATAGTTTGTACCCTTCCCCAGATCTGTGCCTTGACACAATCCTGTCTCAGAGCTCTATGGACAATTCCTTTGACCTCATGTGTTGTTTTTTTTGGGGGGGGGGGTTCTCTGAAATGCACTGTCAATTGTGGGACGTTATATAGACAGCCTTTCCAATCATGTCCAATCAATTGAATTTACAACAGGTGAACTCCAATCAAGTTGTAGAAACATGAAGGATGATCAATGGAAACAGGATGCACCTGAGCTCAATTTTGAGTCTCAAAGCAAAGGGATACTTATGTAAATAAGTTATTTTTTTAAATAATTTCTAAACCTTTTTTCGCTTTGTCATTATGTGGTATTGTGTGTAGATTATTTTAAAATACATTTTAGAATAAGGCTGTAACAATGTTGAAAAAGTCATTTCTGAATCCACTGTGTGCACTAGCTAATCACTGTTTCCCAACCTTGGTCCTTGAGGGTCCCCAACATTACACAGTTTTGTTGTAGCCCTTGACAAACAACTCAGAGGGCTTGATGGGAAAGGGGGATACCTAGTCAGTTGTACAACTGAATGCATTCAACTGAAATGTGTCTTCCGCATTTAACCCCTCAATCAGAGGTGCGGGGGGGCTGCCATAATTGACAGCCACATCTTCGGCACCCGAGGAACAGTGGGTTAACTGCCTTGCTCAGGGGCAGAACGACCAATATTTTTTTTTTTACCTTGTCACCTCGGGGATTTGATCCAGCAACCTTTCAGTTACTGGCCCAACACTAACCACTAGGCCACCTGCCTGATGATTAGTTGAATCAGGTGTGCTTGTCCAGGGTTACAATACTGTTGGGGGTACTAAAGGACCAGGGTTGGGAAACACAGAGATGATCCACTGGCTGTAATTACATTTATACACATAGGGAAGTCTAATTTTAGCTACAATTAGAATTTTAGCAAATATGTTAGACAATATGTCATTTTTAGATGGTAAAAAAATATTGTCCTGGGAAAGTACAGTTTGGACCTAAATGCAGTATATATCTGCTAATCTGTGAATTTTATTTGACACTTAGGGAACACAAGTCAGGGAACACTGAATGAGTCATCTGTGCCATCACAATCTGTAATCATATCTTCTCACTGCAAATACTTCAAAACTGTATCGACTCATCCAAATTGTAGTTTATACAGCTATTCAAATCCATGCAATAAAATCCACAGTACAATAACAAACTCCTGGTGAATGTCCTTTTAAGGTATATTGCTGCTCCCTGGTGTTTCATTCCTGCACCCCTAACAGGAAGGGTAACGGAATAGATAAAGACAAAATCATGCAAGTGTAACGGATGTGAAATGGCTAGCTAGTTAGCGGGTACGCGCTACTAGCATTTCAATCAGTTACGTTACTTGCTCTGAGACTTAAGTAGGGTTGCCCCTTGCTCTGCAAGGGCCGCGGCTTTTGTGGAGCGATGGGTAACGACGCTTCGTGGGTGGCAGCTGTTGATGTGTGCAGAGGGTCCCTGGTTCGCGCCCGGGTCGGGGCGAGGGGACGGTTTAAAGTTATACTGTTACACAAGCAACACCAATCTGGGGAGACACGTGGGCTGCGTTTACACAGGCAGCACAATTCTGATAGTTTGTTCACTAATCTGATCATCCTTGAAAAAAATATTGATGTGAAAAGATGATTTGTCAAAAGGCCAATTAGTGGGGGGAGTGGGGAATTAACTGGGCTGCCTGTATAAACACGGCAGTGTCTCCCCTGATAGGTGTTGCTTTTTTTATCTAGTGGTTTAAGTAGATTTATTTTATTGGGAAAGTTCACACAGCACAGAAGACAAAGTGCAATGCTGCTATGTAGACTGGCAGTAGATGTCCCTCACTACCATGATGAGCTGTATTTCACACAGTGAGACGCATTTGATTGATATTCCCCCAGTTGTTACATAATTGTGCAACTTATAAACGCCTAACAATCAGTTGATCCATGAGAGTGGAATGGCTTTGGCAAAACCGCTATAACTATCTTCTGTTCGCTCTTCATGTGGGTGGGAGTATACCGTAGGTACTTGATGAACATCTTTTCCGCATTCAAAAGCAAGCCCTCAAGAGCGCGCGCAGTATGCGCACGGGGACCCAGAGAACATTTCGCTCGCGGTGGAACTAAACTTGCAGAGTGGACAAGAGAATAATTCGTCCACCACGAAGTCGTCTCTAATATACGTTCATTCTATATTTGGAGACAACCGGTATACGTTTGCCTACAACAGGTAAAACGCATTCTTAATTTGGGTTTGCGCAAGTGTTAATACGATGTAATCTACTGAGAGGAATTTTCTCTTTGTGGTGGGCTACCCCAGTGTAAAAAGTTGTCACATTTTCTGAGCATAAATTTAGATTGCACATTTCAAAGTATATTATTTTGTATGTTGTCTATCCGTGTTACAATGTTGGTTTTAATGTAGCCTACGAATCCCACCACATATCCCAGGCTCACCTTCGCTTTGTAAGTACTTTAGTAGAGAGGTACTACATTGTAGGAGGTAACCAGTCGGTCTCGTGCAGGGTTGCCCAATTCCGGCCTTAATGGGTCGAAACACTTCTGGTTTTCATCCTCCTAATCATGGACTAATTCAGACCTGGGACACCAGCTGAGTAAAATTTAACTACCAGGTAGAAGCAAAAAACAGAAGTGTTTCGGCCCTCCAGGACCGGAATTGGGCAGGCCTGGTCTAAAGAACAGAGACTAGTAAAAGCGTATCTCGTTTGAAGATCGTTGAATCAACTTTACCTTGTCCTGTTAATAAGTGGGGACCTACCTTTTGTATTGTAGCGCATTATAAAAAAGATTTGCTCAAGTACACATCTAATAATCTATTCAACCTACAATCAGTTTTTGATCTGCACAATGGTAGCCTATATAATAATTATGGGCATATGTATCAAAATATAGAGAACCAGATCTGTAGTGTCTGTGACATGTCCATCTAAAAACGATCCCATTAAGAAATAATAAAGGCTATGTTTTTATAAATATGCAGCAGTATCTCTTTTAAGAATATTATTTCAATGGTTTATCGCCTGATATTTACCCTTTCAGCTAATCAGGTTTCCTTTGTTTATCAGTGGCCTGCCCATGGGAGATAAACAGGATGGATCTTCTGCTTATTTCCTACAAAAACGGAATCTGAAAGCCTCGTGTGTTTCGTCACATAATAATACCATATGTTACAATTAGAAATACATTGAGTGGTGTGCATTGATTTGCCCCTTATGGCCTCCAAATCTGAGAGTATTACTGTATTTGACTCATAAAAATAGTTGGAAGAATGAAAAAGAACATCTGAGGTTCTCCCTCTTAGTAGGCTACCAAGCAGTGTAATCATGAGATTGAGCAATGTTTATTTTTCTGGAAAAGAGCCTAGTTTAAAGATTACATTTACTGGGGGTATAAATTGGGCATTTCCTAACCCAAGTTTCTAGACCGAGTATGTATCTCGGACTAGCAGTAGAACACTATACCACTGTGTGACGCGTTTACCGACATGTGCCTGTTTGGCAACGCTTTGGTCGGTTAGTTCTGATTCGGAATGCATCGGCGAACGGTGCCCAGGAAATAATTAAATCTAATTGTTAGATGCTACCATCCCTTCCTCCAAAGCAAAACCAAACATGGATTTCATGTTCTCGCTTTGCACGTTCAGTCTGTGTTTCACACCTGTTTATCCTAGCTAATCAGCCTTGCAATACGGGTAACATGCTTGGTCTAGAAACCGGGCTAGTCATCTCTTTGTTTTGCTCTGATGAACTGTTATTGTAGCAGACAGACCAGGAATCAGCGCAGATCAAATAGTCAGGTCTTCAAGAGCTTTCGATTTGTGAGGAATGGTGGTTATTGGCTTGACCTTCAGTGGTGCTTTCACAGGTAAAGAGCAAAATGGGTGTTTACCTGTTATATAAAGTGTTAAAGAACAATATACTGTTCATGTTATGGACAACATGGGTGCTGCTATCATCATGCAATCAATGCTATGCATGGCTATGCAGGAATGTGGATTTAAACAGGCAAGTTACAGTGAACATGACAAATAAGATGGCAATATCTTGTCTCATCCTTTGCCGCACAGCTGGGAGTAACAGCTGGCCACTGCAGACTGTAGTGCCTTCAACTTGGGTCAGAATGGTGCATTGGCACAACCCCAACAAAACCATCCTCAGTCTGGATAATTTCCCTTGTGTGGTGAATTGCATATAATATAAAACTGTGTGTAGACTCGTAAGCAGGTATTGATGCCATTTCAATGTCTCTTATGTCAAACAGCTCCGTCTGCGCTAGCAAAGAAGAACCATCTGCATATAGATGTCACCAGTGCATAATTGGGCTTTGCATATGCTATGTGTATCGTTTGGCTGTTTACATCACTAACCCATTGTCATTTTGACTCAGTGGAGAAATGTATGCACCTGCCAGTGGCAGAACTAAATACATAGACCCGACAGACCCATTGAGGCAGGGGCTTGCTGCTCATGGATCAGTGAGTCACTGTAATGTCAGTGTTTAGTGTCTTCATAGTAGAGCAGTCAGATCAGTCTAAACAGTCCTGTATGGCTGTCTGTCTGACCCTGTTTGTTTGTGTGTCGGACCATATTGCAGGCAAAAATTCTGATTTGTCAGCAATTATTAACTTCCCTAAAATCCTTAACTTTTAGGGGCCTGATTTTAAAGGGTAATAAATATATTAAACAGTTTAGCTGTTGAATCCACTGGATCGGAGGAAGAATTATATTCAACTGGGTCATGGAACCTACAGTATGGGTGAAGAAGACACAATGAGGAACATGCTGTATGCAGCGCCATGTTGAATTCAACATCTTTCCATTGGTGGTAAAGACAGTGAAGATATACAGGCAGTTACAACAGGAAGTGAAAGTGTCTGTTTGCAGGGTCTCTTGAGAACGGGGGTCGCCACAATCTGTCAGAGCCACCCCCGCGTAGTGGAACATGTGTACACACTCACACACTCTCCCTTACTAGCTCTCCTTTGTGGACGACTAGTGCCGCTCCTCCACCTCCTGGAACCCCTGAGAGTTTCAAATGCTCCATTTGCTTTAGTGCTCCCTCTGCTTACGTACATCAGTGTTTCACAGAGAATTTACTTTGTTCCAATTTATAAAATAATGAAAGTTCAGCCTCCGAGCAGATACTGGCATGATGATGATTTGGCCGGTCCCAGCCTGATCCTCTCTCTTATCGCTGTGTTTTGGGTGGGGTCCAGACAGATCTACATCTCCCTAGTGCTAAAGACTTCCTTCCTCTATCTCCTGGGGAAGAATTTGTGCCCCCCTACCAAAGCCCCCTAGCTGGAGCACTGTTTATGCAGACAGTCAGACACAGACCGAGACACACACACAAGGTCACAGGTCACTTTTCCTCCGTCTCACTATGCCCATCGCCTTCGATTGCCCCCCCCCCCTCCCTTGGTTGACATGAGGAGGCTTCAGTGTGGCCAGTGTGCTAATCCCTGGGAACACACAATGAGGACTAATCTGACTAATTAACTTTGACTGCAGGGCCTCCAGCCTAGGCCTTCTACTAATCTACTAACCACAGCCCTCACCACAACCACCCACCCATCATGATCATACTGTATGCATGCAACACAGACTGACAAATGTTATGCACTCTCAGTGAGATATGAAAATTGACTAAAACAATGGGTTTATTCGTTCAAAACAAAGTTTCTAGGTGAGTAATGACATTTATGTAGCAGACATATTGTTGTTTTGGTAGAGGATTTATTCCTCTATGTTATGTCTGGTTGTAAAAAATGATTTAGGAGGGGGTTGGATGTAGGCTATAACTTGTGCATTTAGCTTTCCATTGCTGTTGAATGCTCTAACGCAGAACGTGTTTGATCTATTGGCAAGTCGTGTTCTCCATACCTGTTCCCTTCAACATAGCTGTGAGGTCAAAGGAGCATTGGGTGGACATGACCTTTTGGGTGAAGTCCCCCTGTTGTCACTCCCAGGATATCCGCCTCTATTGTGTTCTATAAGCGTAGGAAGTTTACCCCCGAAAAAGATGGGCATGAGGACGACATTATTGGGAGCAAGGTTCCTCCGAAGCAGCTAAAGGATAAAAGAGACCATTCTATATGATCATCTACATACTAACCTTAGGCTGTTCTTAACTCCTCTGTTATAAAAGGCCCAACTTGACAATTTACCTTTGTCACAGACATGCACTAATGTAATGTGTTCTGTGGGAGGGTTGACTTTGATATAATGGAAACAATCACATTACCTGTAGGTCACAACACGTCACTGTTGACCTGTTGAAGTTCTAGTATCATTATGTACATCAAGTGTTATTTGTTTTATTTAGATTTGAAGGTATGCCCTTTATATACAAATTAGTCCAGCTAACAATAATACTGTATTATGAAAACATTTTGGTCATTTTACCAGACGCTCTTATCCAGAGCAACTTACAGTAAGTAGTTAGTGCATACATTTTTTTGTACTGGTCCCCTGTGGGAATCGAACCCACAACCCTGGCTCTGCAAGCTCCATGCTCTACCAACTGAGCCACATGGGACCCATTGCAAACATTTGTTTCATAATTGTATCATTACTGGCATACTGTGAGCTGGCACACTGACTAGGATATAGCTCATTGCTCAGCCAGGAGTCAGGACACAACAGACAGTTGGCCGTCTGTCTGACTCAGCCTGCCATTATCACAGTTGTTGTTGCATCAGGACAGACTAAGCCTCTAGTCTGCTACTCTATAATGATTCAAATCTTACTACCTCTATTCCTCAGTCAGCTACTCTACAGTCAATGACACTCTTATTAAAGCCCAGAACACCTGCAGTCAGCAGGGTTTGGTTCAGACTGCGCGTTGTGTGCTGCCTTTTGTGAGGTGTGCCACTACCTACCCAGCATGTGCCTTAGTAGCCAGCCAGGTAGGCAGTCTTCACACCTCATTTAAATGATGATTACCAGACCACTTTTAGCAGATTGGAGAATTACTGGATGTAATTGTTGGAGAATTACTGGATGTAATTGTTGCAACATAGAGGAGGGAAACTATATGGAAGGCTTGACCTCCTTCCACTATTCCCAGTATATGCTCAGGTTGTGCAGTACGGGGGTATGGTAGCTAAGTTTGGTTGTCATTGGCTGATAATCGTTGATGAGTGCACTAATCACCACTACACCAAACCAAAAATCAAACAGGCTAATTTCCCCCGTGTCAAATAAAAAGTTGACACCATCTCTTGATGTGAACAAAAGAGACCTCAGTACAGACCCTAGGACTAACCTCTGACCAGGTGGTCTGGCTAATTGCCTGGATCCATACGAGAAGTCTGTATATAAGGAGTTGCTGAGTGTCATGTAATGGAGGAATGTCAGGCACCGGCCTTTGTCTGAATGTCATCTCTGTTCTCTCACACGCTGATGGACAAGTCTGAGGGAGCTGTGACTCATTAGTTTACCTCAGGACAGACTTGTTATGTGGTCTTTTTAACTGTCAAAAATGGCTCAACTTTCTGAGTCTGTCAGTAATATCGAGTTAGATTTCCTCAAAAGGCCATTGGCAGTACACTGAACAAAAATATAAATGGAACATTTAAAGTGTTGGTCCCATGTTTCATGAGCTGAAATAAAAGATCCCAGAAATGTTCCATATGCACAAAAAGCTTATTTCTCTCATTTTGTGCACACATTTGTTTACATCCCTGTTAGTGAGCATTTCTCCTTTTCCAAGATAATCCACCCACCAGACAGGTGTGGCATATCAAGAATCTGATTAAACAGCATGATCATTACACAGGAGCACAATGTGCTGGGGACAATTAAAGGCCACTCTAGTTTTGTCATGCAACACAATGCCACAGATGTCTCAAGTTTTGAGGGAGCATGCAATTGGCATGCTGACTGCAGGAATGTCCACCAGAGATGTTTCCAGGGAATTTAATGTTAATTTCTCTACTATGGTGTATTTCTGTTTGTAATGAAGCCCTTTTGTGTGGAAACACTCAGTCTGATTAGCTGGGCCTGGCTCCCAAGTGGGTGGGCCCTTGCCCTCCCAGTCCCACCCATGGCTGTGCCCCTGCCCAGTCATGTGGAAACCATAGATTAGGGCCTAATGAATTTATTTAATTTGATTGATTTCCTTCTATGAACTGTAACTGCAAAATCTCTGAAATTGTGTGCATGTTGCGTTTATAGTTCAGTATACAGTGCCTTCGGAAAGTATTTAAACCCCTTGACGTTTTTCCACATTATGTAAAGTTACAGCCTTATTCTAAAATGGATGAAATAAATAAAAATCCTTAGCAATCTACACAGAATACCCCATCATGACAAAGTGAAAACAAGTTTTTAGAAATTTCTGCAAATGTATTAAACATAAAAACAGAAATACCTTATTTACATACAGTTGAAGTCGGAAGTTTACATACACTTAGGTTGGAGTCATTAAAACTAGTTTTTCAACCACTCCACACATTTCTTGTTAACAAACTATAGTTTTGGGAAGTCGGATAGGACATCTACTTTGTGCATGACACAAGTAATGTTTCCAACAATTGTTTACAGACAGATTATTTCATTTGTAATTCACTGTATCACAATTCCAGTGGGTCAGAAGTTTACATACACTTAGTTGACTGTGCCTTTAAACAGCTTGGGAATTCCAGAAAATGACGTTTTGGCTTTAGAAGCTTCTGATGGGCTAATTGACATGACTTGAGTCAATTGAAGGTGTACCTGTGGATGTATTTCAAGGCCGACCTTCAAACTCAGTGCCTCTTTGCCTGACATCATGGGGAAATCAGCCAAGACCTCAGAATAAAAATTGTAGACCTCCACAAGTCTGGTTCATCCTTGGGAGCAATTTCCAAATGCCTGAAGGTACCACGTTCATCTGTACAAACAATAGTACACAAGTATAAACACCATGGGACCACGCAGCCGTCATGCCGCTCAGGAAGGAGACGTTTTGTCTCCTAGAGATGAACGCACTTTGGTGCGAAAAGTGCAAATCAATCCCAGAACAACAGCAAAGCACCTTGTGAAGATGCTGGAGGAAGCAGGTACAAAAGTATATTTTTCCACAGTAAAACAAGTCCTATATCGACATAACCTGAAAGGCCGCTCAGCAAGGAAGAAGCCACTGCTCCAAAGCCAGACTACGGTTTGCAACTGCACATGTGGACAAAGATTGTACTTTTTGGAGAAATGTCCTCTGGTCTGATGAAACAAAAATATAACTGTTTGGCCATAATGACCATCGTTTTGTTTGGAGGAGAAAGGGGGAGGCTTGCAAGCCGAGGAACACCATCCCAATCGTGAAGCACGGGGTGGCAGCATCATGTTGTGGGGGTGCTTTGCTGCAGGAGGGACTGGTGCGCTTCACAAAATAGATGGCATCATGAGGTAGGAAAATTCTGTGGAAATATTGAAGCAACATCTCAAGACATCAGTCAGGAAGTTCAAGCTTGGTCGCAAATGGGTCTTCCAAATGGACAATGACCCCAAGCATACTTCCAAAGATGTGGCAAAATGGCTTAAGGACAACAAAGTCAAGGTATTGGAGTGGCCATCACAAAGCCCTGACCTCAATCCCATAGAAAATCTGTGGGCAGAACTGAAAAATCATTTGTGAGCAAGGAGGCCTACAAACCTGACTCAGTTACACCAACTCTGTCAGGAGGAATGGGCAAAAATTCACCCAACTTATTGTGGGTAGCTTGTGGAAAGTTACCTGAAATGTTTGACCCAAGTTAAACAATTTAAAGGCAATGCTACCAAATACTCAGTGAGTGTATGTAAACTTCTGACACACTGGGAATGTGATCAAATAAATAAAAGCTGAAATAAATAATTCTCTCTACTATTATTCTGACATTTCACATTCTTAAAATAAAGTGGTGATCCCAACTGACCTAAGACAGCGAATTTTTACTAGGATAAAATGTCACGAATTGTGAAACTAAGTTTAAATGTATTTGGCTAAGGTGTATGTAAACTTCCGACTTCAACTGTAAGTATTCATACCTTTTGCTATGAGACTCAAAATTGAGTTCAGATGCATCATGTTTCAATTGGTCATGCTTGAGATGTTTCTACAACTCGATTGGAGTCCACTTGTGGTAAATTCAATTGATTGGATATGATTTGGAAAGGCACACATGTCTATATAAGGTCCCACAGTTGACAGTGAGTGTCAGAGCAAAAACCAAGCCATGAGGTCGAAGGAATTGTCCGTAGAGCTCCGAGACAGGATTATATCGAGGCACAGATCTTGGGAAGGGTACCAAAAAAATTATTTGTCATTGAAGGTCCCCAAGAACACCGTGGCCTCCATCATTCTTAAATGGAAGTAGTTTGTAACCACCAAGGCTACCTAGAGCTGGACGCCGGGCCAAACTGAGCAATCGGGGGAGGAGGCCCTTAATCAGGGAGGTGACCAAGAACCCGATGGTCACTCTGACAGAGCTCTAGAGTTCCTCTGAGGAGATGGGAGAACCTCCCAGAAGGATAACCATCTCTGCAGCACTCCACCAGTCAGGCCTTTATGGTATAGTGGCAAGATGGAAGCCACTCCTCAGGAAATAGCACATAACAGCCCGCTTAGAGTTTGCCAAAAGGCACCTCAAGACTCACAGACCATGAGAAACAAGATTCTCTGGTCTGATTAAACTCTTTGGCCTGAATGCCAAGCGTCACGTCTAGAGGAAATCTGGCACCATCCCTAATGTGAAGTATGGTGGTGGCAGCATCATGCTGTGGTGATGTTTTTCAGCAGCAGGGACTGGGAGACTAGTCGGGATCTAGGGAAAGATGAACGGAGCAAAGTACAGAGAGATCCTTGATGAACCTGCTCAGGACCTCAGACTGGGGAAAGGATTCACCTTCCAATAGGACAACGACCCTAAGCACACAGCCAAGACAACGCAGGAGTGGCTTCGGGACAAGTCTCTGAATGTCCTTGAGTGGCCTAGCCAGAGCCCGTACTTGAACCCGATCGAACATCACTGGAGAGACCTGAAAATAGCTGTGCAGCAACACTTCCCATCCAAACTGACAGAGCTTGAGAGGATCTGCAGAGAAGAATGGGAGAAACTCCCCAAATACAGAAGTGCCAAGCTTGTAGCGTCATACCCAAGAAGACTCAACGCTGTGTTTGCTGCTAAAAGTGCTTCAACAAAGGACTGAATACTTGTGTAAATGTGATATTTCAGTTTTTTAGCAAAAATGTCTAAACCTGTTTTTGCTTTGTCATTATGGGGTATTGTGTGTAGATTGATGAGGGAGAAACAAACAATTTAATACATTTTAGAATAAGGCTGTAACGTAACAAAATGTGGAAATGTCAAGGAGTCTGAATATTTTTCGACGGCGTTGTAGATTAGTTAAATTCCCCTAAAGCAGACCCACAGTCTGAGGATGTGCTTTCTTTTAACACTTTCAAACAAGTCATGACCAGATTAGTTTGCATGTGCCAGTTTTTCTTTTCCAATAGGCTTTAGATTTCAATGTTTTACCAAAAATATCAAATTAAAGTTTATTTGTTGCGTACACAGATTTGCAGGTGCATCAAAATGCTTGTTTTTAGCTCCAAGATGTTTGGATGTCAGTGTGTAGCATTGCAATATGCAGTATAGCAGCTGTTACATACAGATTTCATCCAGCTAGTATTACCCTGAGCCCCTCTGTCTCAGGCTGCAGTGCTGAGCACCGGCAGTCTCTTCTGAAGAGCTGAGAAGACTCAGTGAGACTGCCTTGGAGGCGTATAGGCCTATATGAATCATATAGACTAAAAACCATGATGAATCATTATAAGAAGTATGGCAAGGAGGTATGAAATTAAAAAGTTGCATACATAATTGTGTCATCACATTTCTCTTTCAATAATGAGACTTGATGTGGTATACACATTCCAAAAATGTGATATTTGACCATATCATAATTTTTGTAAACTAACATAAAAGGGTCTTTGTTGCAAGGGCTCATTTGTTTCTCCCGTTTGAAGTAGATGGGTGTTATAGTGATGTGGTGCTTAGAGTACTCCATCCCATCAGTGGAGAAAGTGCTCTTCACGTCATTGTTCAGTTAATTGTTCCATTTCCAGGAAACCACTGGTAGCCCTTGTGAAACCACTCATCAGAATCAACCATCATGGTGCTGGGCGATAAAACATTCCAACGTGAACTCACACTCCCTAAATGTTGGGATGGATAAAAGTCCACAGTCTGTGTGCTTGTGTTGCAATTAGCTACAAATACTTCTACATATGCTCTAGAGATGACAGCTCTATGCATGTGTGTAAGTAGACTGAGTCAATGTGTGCGTTTACACTGTGTGCGTGTTTCTGCCTTGCGTATGATTGTGGGTGTGTGTCTCTGTGTGTGGGTGTTATTCTCTATTTTGATCCCGTTTTTTTAGCGTTCTTTATGCTTGCGGCTCAAGGACATTGTGTTATGCCTATGACAGCGCCCTAACTGGATAAGTGCCATTTGACGATGCCAAGCTTTTCACAGCTCCCCTAGCTACAGTATTTTAGCTGAAAGCAGGGTGTCCTTTTTATCAACGACAATGCCAATTATTTAGAGTTGGTATTTTGAGTTGGAACAAATAAGTATGAATAAGTGGAGTGACTTTCATCGCCATTACTGTCCTATTGGAACAGAGGGTTAGAGGGTGCGGTCCTTGGTTTGGTGAGTATTTATCTGAATACTTTGCTAATATGGAAGTACAATGCATTGCTAATGTAAAAGATGTAAGCTCTCATTATTACGAAGTGAGTCTAACGATGCAATATTATGTCTTACAGGTTGTGTCATGGACCTGGACTGTAATGTATGATTTGTTCTTATTGTTCGGATGTACTGTATGCTCTCTCTCGGATGGTTATTTCTTGCATGCCACAGCGAGGTTTGCAGTAGCTGGAGGGATGGTTGCAGACTGGAAACATGTTCAACAGACACTCATTGTGCTCGGTTAGTTAATGACTGATTTTTCATGATTGGGTCTCTGTTTGAAGAGGACCTGTTTGGCTGAATAGTGAGGAACACACTGACCCTAAGCTGGAGGAGGCAGGAAGGGATGCTGAGATTGGATGGACTTTGGCTGGTCAATTGTTTTGAGAAGACCGCACCACAGTGAGCGAATGGATGCTTTTGTGTTTTGCCTTGCGAGCAACTGAATCCTCTAGATGTGGCCGCCACCCCACATATCATCCTTTTATCATGCTGTCAGTCACACAAGGACCAGGACTGTCATCAGTTGTATGTGATGCACTGGCCTCTACCTGACAGTGGAGAGATGAGAAGAGCCTTGATTTCAGGTGAGGTCAGCGGTGGATTGGAACATCTTCATGTAATACATTACTCATCATGCCAACTAAGTATGTTCTGTCTTCCAGCTCAGGGTTTCCCAAACTCGGTCCTGGGGCCCACCCTGGGTGCACTTTTAGTTCCCCCCCCCTAGCACTACATAGCCGATTCAAATAATCAAAGCTTGATGATGAGTTTTGGTTATTTGAATTAGCTGTGTAGTGCTAGGGCAAAAACCAAAGCATGTACCCAGGGGGGGTCCCAGGACCGAGTTTGGGAAACCCTGTTCCAGCTGACAAAGCACAACCTTTAGCTATAGAAATGGTCTTGCTGTTTTGATGAAAGAATCCCCTGGCCTATGGTCAATCCCCTTTTCAATATATGAACGTATTGTAACCCTCTGGAGTTCTAAGCCTATTGCAACATAGTTGACCTTGGTGGGCTGAACTGAAAATGACATGGTCCTTGTCGGATAGAAAACCATAGCCTGCTTCTAACAGAGTTATCCAGAAAACAGGTTAATTTATATATTTTGTGCTCCGGTAATGACATCAATCATTGCTTTCACTAACATAATTTGTCAAAGACTGAGGCTGACTGACTGTTGCAGCAGTTGAAGCTTCCCTTTATGAAGATGTCCTTGCCCTGTTGTCAGGGAAATGAATCACGGTTGCTAAGGAAATGAGACTGTGTGTGGTTGACTACGGTGTTGACTAAGGTTCGCCTTGGCAAGACTATTTTGATGCAAAAGTAGACCCACATGCTTGGATGCAGTGTGCAAAAGCCATCGGAATTAATTTGTTGATTCATTTGTCCCATTGTTAGCTGATTATGCATGTGAATTAGTGGCTTTATTGACATTTTCACTCTGTAATACACTTAACCATGTCTCTGTTGTTTTTTGCTTCTGAATGCAAGAATAAGTGGGGTTAATCAGTTCCCTAAATGTGCTCTGTGTGTGTGTGACTGTGTGTGTGTGTGTGAGGGAAAAAAAGAGTGAGAATGAGAGACCGAGAAAGGAGAAACTAAGTTTGCTCTACCTTGGTTGCCTTGATGCTGTTGTCTGGGTTTCTATGTTCTTATATTAGAGGCATTTAAATGCTGTCAGAACCACTGCCGGGTAATCCACAGGTGGTTGAGAGAGAAGGGGGGGTGTAAGATACACATGCTATTACAACTCACACAGTACCTACATACCTCAATCTTTCCATGACTTCACTCCTACTGTAGGCATGATTTTCATTCCAAACAAGCCGTACTTATGAGAGGTGATACAATTAGGAAAGAGGACTATAACAACTGTATCGAGAGTAATGTATGCTACTGCTCTGGTGTGTAAATTAATTCCATGAGAAGGATAATGCCTTTTTTTCTAAAAGGAGAAACTGCTAAATGGCATAGAACCCTCAAATTAAAATCTGGACTTCGAAGCTTGTTCCACTGCTTTTACATTCCCCCCCCCCCCCCCCCCCTCTAATCAGGCACTGGGACACCAGGTGCGTGCATTTAGTTATCAGGTAGAATAGAAAACCAGCAGGCTCCGGACCTCGTAGGGTAAGAGTTATATACTCCTGGCATAGAATAAATGCTATTTGTGTGCCATTTTCAAGTCAGCGTCCAGTTTTTAATTAGACACATCTGTATAGCGAAAGAGTAAGTGGGCATGTGTGTTTTTGTAGTTTTCTAACACCAGCCGGTAAGTGAACCAGTGAAGGTTCTGGACAATGGAGCTGTGGAATCAAGTGAAAGGAGGAAATTCCTGTGGCATTCAGGCTGAACGATCTTCCATCCTCTGACTAAAGTCAGCTCGGTTGCTCGTTGATATACTGTTGCCTATTTCCTGGAAAGATGTTTCATTGGTATCCTATCCTGTGGTGATTTAACAGCACCCAGTCAAGATCATACCACTGAAATGAGTCATTACCATGTTGATATGGTATACTACTAGAAGTAACACTTGGAGTGTACACTTCACACTTGTATGATTTTGGCTGAGAAACACTGAGTAAGGGCATCTGGCAATGAGTCGTGTTGAGGCGGAGGAGTAGGCTGTCATCTCCATTTTCCAGCCCCACCACAGTCCCTAGTACACCAGACACAACCAGCTATAGAGAGTAGCCTCTCCTTTAGCTCAACTCTCTACCACAGTAGGAAACTCTTGCTTCAGACATTCCTGACTGTGTGGTTGTTAGACTGAGTCCTTTTCGGTCACATTCCTTGGTGAATACAGGAGGAGCTTTAAAAAAAAACTGTAACCCTAGCTCTGCACATATGGGTTGCCCGCTGGCACAGACAAGGGATGCATTGAGAGCAGTGCGAGTCTCCGTGGCGACAGGAGACAAAGTAGTGTACAGCTCAAGACCTGAGAGGAAATCTGGATATATTAGTGTAGATACAAAACTCCATCCTAGGATCAGGATGTTTAGTGATAATTCACTGGGCAGGCCCCAACGAAGGACACAGATTCAGACAAAGAGGCTGTGCCCTAATCAACAATGATGACGGGACTCGTGCACAATGGGGATGGGGAGGAAAGGGGGAGGCATTAGTCTTCTCCCGGCTCCATCCACATCCACTCCAGTAGTCCTCAAAGAAGGCAGTGAGGGTAATGAGAGCTCCCTGTGGTCCCTGAGCTTCTCCTGCGTCACTCCTGCTGTCTGGTTGGTTGTTCTCCGCAGCACAGCTGTAATTGAGAACCTAACAGTGCGTGCTCTCTGCTACACTTAAGGCACATGCAGAGTTGCCCTCTCCAACGTCGTCTTTTGGAGCTATTGTCATCAGCAGGGGATCACAATTCCAGTAACTGGGTGAGGCTGATGCTTAACCGTCTGGTCCTGTTCTCTGTAGCCCTGTCCTCTGGCCCTGCTCTGCGGCCCTGCCCGGAGGGTGTGTAGACTCTCTGGTCTGGTCCTCAGTGGCTGAGTCTGGAGGACTGGAGTTGGGCCAAGCAGCTGCTGCTAGCTTTGAGTGTTTTGGCTCTCAGGCATACGGGGTGACCGACGATCACTCCCTGCTGTCAAATCCCCACTACACACGTCACTAAGTTTTTAAAGTCTCCCATGCTGCATACACACATAAGCTGCCATTTACACACACTCCTTTCAAACACACACACACACACATCAATGCACTGACATGTTTGGCATCAACTGGAAGTAAAGCTTCTAAGCACTGCCTCAGGCCTTCACGGTATGCTCAGAATGAACACTACTTTTTCCGATAGTGTTCTGATTTACAACACCGCATAGACTCCTCTATTTGTGCAAACAGGCAGTCTGCACCACCTCTTTCAAGACTTGTTCACCTCTAAGTGGTTTCTACATCTTCAACATCTCTAAGTGGTTTCTACATCTTCAACATCTCTAAGTGGTTTCTACATCTTCAACATCTCTAAGTGGTTTCTACATCTTCAACATCTCTAAGTGGTTTCTACATCTTCAACATCTCTAAGTGGTTTCTACATCTTCAACATCTCTAAGTGGTTTCTACATCTTCAACATCTCTAAGTGGTTTCTACATCTTCAACATCTCTAAGTGGTTTCTACATCTTCAACATCTCTAAGTGGTTTCTACATCTTCAACATCTCTAAGTGGTTTCTACATCTTCAACATCTCTAAGTGGTTTCTACATCTTCAACATCTCTAAGTGGTTTCTACATCTTCAACATCTCTAAGTGGTTTCTACATCTTCAACATCTCTAAGTGGTTTCTACATCTTCAACATCTCTAAGTGGTTTCTACATCTTCAACATCTCTAAGTGGTTTCTACATCTTCAACATCTCTAAGTGGTTTCTACATCTTCAACATCTCTAAGTGGTTTCTACATCTTAAAGAGGACAAATTGTACGCCCTATGAGATCAACTTAAAGGCCACCATGCCTGAATGACATTACTGTCTGTCTCCTTTCTGTAATCAAGTCACCCATGTCACTGTCTCGACTGCTGCTGATGTTACAAGTCAGAAATCACAAAATGTTTGCTCAATCCTACGTATTTTACGTGCTGCTGTGCTTTCCTGTAACCCCTAACCCCCTGTCTCTTTAACAGACCTGGGTTCAAATTAATGATATGTATTAACCCTAGATGACTGACAGGGGGGCGCTGTTTTGAAACCACCGTGCAGCCATTTTGGTACTCCTCAATTGTAAAAAGAGATTTGGGAAGCTATAGAAATGCATTTATTAATGTCTACAGACACCTTAATGCATACTTTTAAATTATATTAAGTGAAGTGAACATGACAATTTTAAAAGGTAAAATGACATTCCTTAAAATATATTTTTTAGGCGTGCTAATGTTATTGACCCTACTACAACAAAGAAATTCTTTTTAAAATATGTAATTTATTGAATTACTGTAGATTTCCATTCATTCCTATGGAGGTCTGCTCCTTCTGGGGACATTTACATTTACATTTAAGTCATTTAGCAGACGCTCTTATCCAGAGCGACTTACAAATTGGTGCATTCACCTTATGATATCCAGTGGAACAACCACTTTACAATAGTGCATCTAACTCTTTTAAGGGGGGGGGGGTTAGAAGGATTACTTTATCCTATCCTAGGTATTCCTTAAAGAGGTGGGGTTTCAGGTGTCTCCGGAAGGTGGTGATTGACTCCGCTGACCTGGCGTCGTGAGGGAGTTTGTTCCACCATTGGGGTGCCAGAGCAGCGAACAGTTTTGACTGGGCTGAGCGGGAACTGTACTTCCTCAGAGGTAGGGAGGCGAGCAGGCCAGAGGTGGATGAACGCAGTGCCCTTGTTTGGGTGTAGGGCCTGATCAGAGCCTGAAGGTACGGAGGTGCCGTTCCCCTCACAGCTCCGTAGGCAAGCACCATGGTCTTGTAGCGGATGCGAGCTTCAACTGGAAGCCAGTGGAGAGAGCGGAGGAGCGGGGTGACGTGAGAGAACTTGGGAAAGTTGAACACCAGACGGGCTGCGGCGTTCTGGATGAGTTGTAGGGGTTTAATGGCACAGGCAGGGAGCCCAGCCAACAGCGAGTTGCAGTAATCCAGACGGGAGATGACAAGTGCCTGGATTAGGACCTGCGCCGCTTCCTGCGTGAGGCAGGGTCGTACTCTGCGAATGTTGTAGAGCATGAACCTACAGGAACGGGTCACCGCCTTGATGTTAGTTGAGAACGACAGGGTGTTGTCCAGGATCACGCCAAGGTTCTTAGCACTCTGGGAGGAGGACACAATGGAGTTGTCAACCGTGATGGCGAGATCATGGAACGGGCAGTCCTTCCCCGGGAGGAAGAGCAGCTCCGTCTTGCCGAGGTTCAGCTTGAGGTGGTGATCCGTCATCCACACTGATATGTCTGCCAGACATGCAGAGATGCGATTCACCACCTGGTTATCAGAGGGGGGAAAGGAGAAGATTAATTGTGTGTCGTCTGCATAGCAATGATAGGAGAGACCATGTGAGGATATGACAGAGCCAAGTGACTTGGTGTATAGCGAGAATAGGAGAGGGCCTAGAACAGAGCCCTGGGGGACACCAGTGGTGAGAGCACATGGTGCGGAGACAGATTCTCGCCACGCCACCTGGTAGGAGCGACCTGTCAGGTAGGACGCAATCCAAGCGTGGGCCGCGCCGGAGATGCCCAGCTCGGAGAGGGTGGAGAGGAGGATCTGATGGTTCACAGTATCAAAGGCAGCCGATAGGTCTAGAAGGATGAGAGCAGAGGAGAGAGAGTTAGCTTTAGCAGTGCGGAGCGCCTCCGTGACACAGAGAAGAGCAGTCTCAGTTGAATGACTAGTCTTGAAACCTGACTGATTTGGATCAAGAAGGTCATTCTGAGAGAGATAGCAGGAGAGCTGGCCAAGGACGGCACGTTCAAGAGTTTTGGAGAGAAAAGAAAGAAGGGATACTGGTCTGTAGTTGTTGACATCGGAGGGATCGAGTGTAGGTTTTTTCAGAAGGGGTGCAACTCTCGCTCTCTTGAAGACGGAAGGGACGTAGCCAGCGGTCAAGGATGAGTTGATGAGCGAGGTGAGGTAAGGGAGAAGGTCTCCGGAAATGGTCTGGAGAAGAGAGGAGGGGATAGGGTCAAGCGGGCAGGTTGTTGGGCGGCCGGCCGTCACAAGACGCGAGATTTCATCTGGAGAGAGAGGGGAGAAAGAGGTCAAAGCACAGGGTAGGGCAGTGTGAGCAGAACCAGCGGTGTCGTTTGACTTAGCAAACGAGGATCGGATGTCGTCGACCTTCTTTTCAAAATGGTTGACGAAGTCATCAGCAGAGAGGGAGGAGGGGGGAGGAGGGGGAGGAGGATTCAGGAGGGAGGAGAAGGTGGCAAAGAGCTTCCTAGGGTTAGAGGCAGATGCTTGGAATTTAGAGTGGTAGAAATTGGCTTTAGCAGCAGAGACAGAAGAGGAGAATGTAGAGAGGAGGGAGTGAAAGGATGCCAGGTCCGCAGGGAGGCGAGTTTTCCTCCATTTCCGCTCGGCTGCCCGGAGCCCTGTTCTGTGAGCTCGCAATGAGTCGTCGAGCCACGGAGCAGGAGGGGAGGACCGAGCCGGCCTGGAGGATAGGGGACATAGAGAGTCAAAGGATGCAGAAAGGGAGGAGAGGAGGGTTGAGGAGGCAGAATCAGGAGATAGGTTGGAGAAGGTTTGAGCAGAGGGAAGAGATGATAGGATGGAAGAGGAGAGAGTAGCGGGGGAGAGAGAGCGAAGGTTGGGACGGCGCGATACCATCCGAGTAGGGGCAGTGTGGGAAGTGTTGGATGAGAGCGAGAGGGAAAAGGATACAAGGTAGTGGTCGGAGACTTGGAGGGGAGTTGCAATGAGATTAGTGGAAGAACAGCATCTAGTAAAGATGAGGTCAAGCGTATTGCCTGCCTTGTGAGTAGGGGGGGAAGGTGAGAGGGTGAGGTCAAAAGAGGAGAGGAGTGGAAAGAAGGAGGCAGAGAGGAATGAGTCAAAGGTAGACGTGGGGAGGTTAAAGTCACCCAGAACTGTGAGAGGTGAGCCATCCTCAGGAAAGGAACTTATCAGGGCGTCAAGCTCATTGATGAACTCTCCAAGGGCACCTGGAGGGCGATAAATGATAAGGATGTTAAGCTTGAAAGGGCTGGTAACTGTGACAGCATGGAATTCAAAGGAGGCGATAGACAGATGGGTCAGGGGAGAAAGAGAGAATGTCCACTTGGGAGAGATGAGGATCCCAGTGCCACCACCCCGCTGACCAGAAGCTCTCGGGGTGTGCGAGAACACGTGGGCAGACGAGGAGAGAGCAGTAGGAGTAGCAGTGTTATCAGTGGTAATCCATGTTTCCGTCAGTGCCAAGAAGTCGAGGGACTGGAGGGAAGCATAGGCTGAGATGAACTCTGCCTTGTTGGCCGCAGATCGGCAGTTCCAGAGGCTGCCTGAGACCTGGAACTCCACGTGGGTCGTGCGCGCTGGGACCACCAGGTTAGAGTAGCAGCGGCCACGCGGTGTGAAGCGTTTGTATGGTCTGTGCAGAGAGGAGAGAACAGGGATAGACAGACACATAGTTGACAGGCTACAGAAGAGGCTACGCTAATGCAAAGGAGATTGGAATGACAAGTGGACTACACGTCTCGAATGTTCAGAAAGTTAAGCTTACGTTGCAAAAAATCTTATTGACTAAAATGATATAGTACTGCTGGCTGGTGAAATAGGCTAGCTAGCAGTGGCTGCGTTGTTGACTTTGTTTGAAAGTGTAGCTGGCTAGGTAACCTCTAACTGGCTAGGTAACCTCGACAATTACTCTAGACTACACAATTATCTTGGATACAAAGACGGCTATGTAGCCAGCTAAGATCAAACAAATCAAACTGTTGTACTGTAATGAAATGAAATGTAATACTACCTGTAATACTACCTGTGGAGCAAAGCGGAATGCAACTACTCGCTCCAAACCAAACCGGAAGTGCGTATCGTAGAGGGAGAGGCAATAGAAGTGTTGTTTCTTGTATTATTGTCTTTTGTGTCTTTAGAGGACTGCTTCACCTTAATGTCCCCTTTCCCTTTTCTTCTGTCCTTATTTTGTCCCACTTTGTCCCTTCTTTGTCCCTTCTTCTCTTCTGCCAACTAGACACTCCTTGTTAGCTAGCTAGCTTCTTTCAGGAATGTCCCTAGCAACTGCCTAGCAACAGGTAAACAACTTAGCTAGCTAAGAAAACGGTATAATTTTATGAAAAATTGTTACTTTTTCAAAAGCCTTTCTTCTTTGTTTGCTGCTTGTTTGGTCTCCTATTCAGTTTGCAGTTTTCTTTTGATTTTTTTCGATGTACTTTACTCTAAAAAAACATTTAAATTTCAATATTTGTAGGAGCTCATCTTTTCAGCTGCTGCTGCTTAATTTGGAACTCCGGAACAGAGTGATTGGATGGGGAGTGGATTGGGGAGTGCCAATATGGTGGCCGGAGGCCTCAAAGCCTATCATTGGCCATTTTACATAGCATCCACAGTCCTGGATTTCTACACATCATTGGTTCAAATACAATTTAGGGTATTTCAATTACTTGCAAAAACATTTCGAAGTAAGTATTTGAATATGTTTTCTTAGAAAAAATAAGTAGTTGAATATTGGCATGTGTTTGAAAATACTGAAATACACAGTCGAGTGTATTTTCAAATACAAATATTTAAATACATGCATTTCAACATGCACTATGCAGAAATCGTTCCGCCATTTCCTGGTTGCTAAAAGTCTAATAGCCTAATTTTATTTTGTGACAAAACAATCAGTCATTGTGTAGATAATCATTGTACCATCTAAACCTCTGTGAAATATATTTTCCATAACCCCAAATATTGTATTTTCAGCTGTTTGAAGCTGTTGAACAAAGCCGAAAGTAAAAGATGCAAAAACGGAACTTAATGGGAAGCATAGAAATAACGCACATAGAACAGGATCTACCACTTGCTTTCAATGAGAATTAAAGATCTATAACTTGCATTTCTATGTGAATTTGGACGAGTAGCCCAAAAAGTTACATATTGTAGTTTTTAAACCCTGGTCTGTTTGGTCCTAGGGTAATTTGAAGTAATGTATTTGAAAATAGTTTCAAATAGTAGGCTAAAAACACTAAAATACACCAAAAATAAGTATTTCAAATGCACATTTATTTGAACCCAGCTCCGCCTGGTGATAAAACATGTTTTTTTCCTAGTGCTTTTCAAGCACCGAAAGACGCTTGTACGATAAGCCCATCTCTCCTCACGACAAGGCACCATTTAACTGATGTGAACTGTCTGTATATAAAGCCCCAGAATGAGGACAGATGTGGCCATCAGACCTACCCGCAGGCAGCGTCTGCCTGACCCAGAGCCCTAAGACCCTCAGCTGCTGCTGCTCTGGAGGAATTACTGGAGGATTACATTTTTTGATTTGTGGTGAAGCTGTAATCCACTAGCCTGGCTAAACCAGACTGAAAACTACAGCGCCTGAGTGTAGTGGCGTCATAGACCTTAGGAATTGGAACACTATAGTAATTTAATAGGATCTCTATGAGCGGCGTTCAGTCTGTTTTAACCAGGCTAGTAGGCCTAATCCACATGCCGTCTCTATTAGAGACTAAACTTCAGGACAGCCTTTGGAGAGACTGTGGGGTGGCGGGGCAATGAGAATATGAATTGTGTGTGGAACCAGATCAAATGATGGGCCTTGTACACTAGTACTAGGAATTAAATAGTATGGTGGGATGGATGAAGTGAGTCAGTCTGTGCACAGACTGACTCACAGGGTGAATTTTAATCCTCTGATCTGAAAGCTTTCGTCTAGTGCTACAGTAATGAACTGCTGCATCTGAACATTAGATTGGTCAGTCTTGACTGATTGATATTAGTGAGGGTCAATGGATGCTTTGTGATAACTGTGTGGGTGTGTTACCAAGTGTTGCAATAGTAATCAAGGGCTCTTCAATTATTGCGTAACAAACCCTTTGTTAATGTGATAAAGAAATCACATCTGTGAAAGACTGGCTGGCCTTAATTTGATATTGATTACAAACAATCTCACCACCCTGCTCTACAAACACTATATCTAGGAGAGAGGTTATATAAATGGCCGCGGGAGGATGTGAATTTCTCTTCCCGTGCTGCTGACTGCTATTTTGGTTCACTCTTACAGGAATAATGAAGGCCCAGTGCACTACTTTGGTGAGATTTATTTTGAAATACATGTTTTATTTAATTCTTATTTGTCACCCCGACAAATCAGAATTAGAGCTGGGCAATATGGACAAAAATCCATATCCAGATAATTCAGTAAATTTATCATGATAACGGTAAATTAAACGATACGTTTATAACATTAATGTGCATCACAGTTAGTTTTTTATATTAGTAGTTATTGAAACTACTACTACTTCTAATGTTGCATCTATCAATTGTCCCATTAACAATCACCCATATTAGGAAACTTATTTCATTTTAAACCTCACATTTCTCTAGTAGGGCCCTATAGGTTATTTATCGTAATGAACAATATCAGCCAAAAGCCCACGATAAGTGGACGTTTGGTCGATATCGATAATTTTCGTTATTTTACCAGCTCTAGGTTTTAGGTCAGCCTAAATTTAGTGTGAGTATGGTTTCAGTTTGCATGCACAGTAGGTTATAGTTAAACATCATAGTTGGTCATAAACACAAACATTCTAGTATTGTGGGACCTGAGTTTAGTCACATTATGAGCCTGGCTTCATTTTCAGGAGAGCGCAGTAGGTTACAGTAGGTTATAGTTAAACATCATAGTTGGTCATAAACACAAATATTCTAGTATTGTAGGACCTAAGTTTAGTCACATTATGAGCCTGGTTTCATGTTCAGGAGAGCGCAGATATAGGCCTAGACGTTACACACACACACACACACACACACAATCAAAGTGCTGCTACTATAGTATGCAGTGGACTCATATGCTTATGGAAAGTCACACCTGCCCAGTTTGCAGCTGTGTAAAAATAGTCTATACAGTAGAAAGCACATACTGTATGCATAATATCAGGTATATTTGTTCATGTACTCATAGTTAGATCATTTTCATTCGGAGGAAATAAATACAGCTTCTGCTCTCTGGAAGCTCAGTTGTGACTGGTTCACTGACTTACTGACATATGTGATTCAACACTGGTATAAATTTTTTTATATTGTCCGGTATGTTCATGTACTCTCAGTATTCGCTGGAAAAGAGAGTTGAGTTGTGACTGGTTCACCAACTGACTGACTCATATGATTCATTGGAAAATTTACAACAACCAGGTTATGACAGCTCAGTGTTCAAAACATGGACCATATGGCCATGTCAACACTCTTAACTGTATGGCACCATGGAAAATTACCCTCATTAAGCCTAGCTGGTGCTGAAGCTGGTGTTTCCCTCCCTTTCTCCCTACAACACCTCAGTAGCAGAGGTCAACACTGTCTAGACTTCAAATCTACTTAAGTGATAATGCCCGAGAAGCCGGTGTTTGGAGGATATATTGGCACGGGTGTTGTTGCAAACCGTGCCAATGTATCCTCTAAACCCCGGCTTCGAGGGAATTATCACTCTTATACAACGGGTTACCAACATAATCAAATAATGATTGACATATTTTCATTAACATTATTTTGATGAATTTATTCATTTTTATTTATTTATTCATACTATGCTTGTTCGTTCTATTGGTTCAGTTGCCAGAGACACGACCCAGTCGTTAAGTGTTTTTGTTCCAGTCGTTTGTTATAAATGTTCCGTTGCCATGATGGCTGGCAACCTTCTTATCCCTTGCTTGCTAGCTAGTCAACTTTGGCTAACACATTCACGTCAAACAGTGCAGCCTGTCACGCCTGCTCCCGCTTCCCCTCTCTGGAGCTCGAGGGCGCCAAGCTGCCCTTCATTACGCACACCTGTCACCATCATTGCGCACATCTGCGCTCATTGGACTCACATGGACTACTTCATGTTTTGATTGCCTTCCCTATATCTGTCTGTTTCCTCTGTTTCATCCCCATGTCAGCATTGTTGTTTTTTTCCCTCCCTGTCCAGACGCTGTCCGTATTCTGTTCCTGTCCGTGTTTCATAAAATGTTCACTCCCTGTACTTGCTTCTCGTCTCCAGCGTCTGTCCTCACAGAATGCTGACGCCACTATTTGAAGCATCCGGGAGTTCTTGATTTTGGTTTGTGGTGGTGATGACGGGTCAGGGTGCCGCTGCCGATGGAACCAGTGGTGCCTCAGCTGGCTCGCCGGGCTTCCACGCCTTAGCCGGCTCATCAGGCTCCCATCCCACGTCATGCCTCAGCCGGCCCTACAGGCTCCCACGCCTCAGCTGGCTCGTCGGGCTTTCACGCCTCGGCCGGCTCGTCGGGCTTTCACGCCTCGGCCGGCTCGTTGGGCTCCCATGCCTCTGCCGGCTCGTCCGGCGCACACGCCTCGGCCGGCCCGTCAGGCTTGCCCAGGTCTGACGCCTGGTGGCGCTCCTAGAGGGTGGTGTGGGGTGGGGGTACTGTCACACCTGCTCCCAGTTTCTCTCTCTAGCGTTCGAGGGCACCAGGCTGCCCTTCATCATACACACCTGTCACCATCATTACGTGCATCTGCGCTTATTGGACTCACCTGGACTCCTTCACTTTTTTATTGCCTTTCCCTATATCTGTCTGTTTCATCCCCATGTCAGCGTTATTGTCCTTTTTTGTTTTCCCCAGTACAGAGACTGTCTGCATTCTGTTCCTGTCTGTGTTTCATTTAAATGTTCACTCCCTGTACTTGATTCTCGTCTCCAGCGTCTGTCCTCACACAGCCAGAATAAAGTAGCTGCATTTGCGTTTGTTTAAGCTGTTTTCCAGTGAATTTTCTTTGGGGGGATACATCTTTAAAAATGAGCGATTTCGCCTGCCATAGAACATTTGCTCTCTTGCCAGGCCACTGTTCAGAAGAGATAGCTAACACAATCACTTCAAACTGAAGCTGGAATGACAGCAAACTAGCTGCATTTCTTGTTTTTCTATTGACATTTCTTTGTAAATACGCATCAAAATTATGCTGATATATGATTTCGACTGGCTGAGAAAAGCTGCCAGTCTGTCTCGTCACAACTCCCGATACGTTCATAGGACAGCTGGAGATCGAATTTCAAAGTTGAAACAATGTTGCAAATGTCAGAGAGACAGACCAAGGTTATTACAATTTTCCGCTGTTGAAACACAAATGCTAGTCTAAAAGAAATGGAAGATAATGTCTAGATGCTTTTTTACAACGTATATGTCAATTGCTTGGCAGGGTTGATGAGACAGTGGATTGCACAGTCAGATGGAACAGAGTAAATAGGCATTTCAACGTCATAGATTTAACCAGTGGTATCTTGTGGAATAGACACTGTCTGGAATGCGATTTTAACCAATCAGGATTAGACCCACCCGTTGTATAATCTACTGTACTGCACTCTGTTTTGATTATTTAAGGGTTTTGAGTATGTAGTTCATAATATTTCTATGATGTACTTGCTGAGATTTCTCTGAGGGGGTGTCAGTAGTTCATTGGCTAGTGTACTGAGTAGTCATTATGGCTCCATGATCAGTGCCGTGGTGGTGGAGGCAGGGCCAGGGAGGACCGTGAGAGAGGCCCTGCGCCAGACCCTAGCAGGCTGCTGTGATGGGAGGGGTTGGGAGGTCCTGGGCTGGGGCACTTAGCCAGCTCGCCTGGCCTGGCTCTGCTAACAGAGGGGTTATGAAACCAGAAATAGGGATGTGGTTGGCTGCACTGACTGGAAACAATGCTCTCTTCTTTCTTTCCTTTTCATTTTCTTTCCTCCTCCAGTGTTTTCTTTTTGTCTCCATTTTAGAAAATGCTTTACTCGCATGCACAGGGAGATATTGATTATTCAGTATGGGAAGGAAGGAACACTTATGATATTGAATGTGCAAGCAGTGGTTCTCATCATGTCCATAACTAGCTACATCTTGAGAGAACAGGACATTACCCAGTCTGATTGATTCAACCTAGATATTGGCTTTTAATTATGAATTTTCTATGAATATCACTGTTCAGTACCATTCATTGTGTGTGTGTGTGTGTGTGTGTGTGTGTGTGTGTCGTAACAAAATGGATGGCTACACTTGTGTATATGTGACACAGCGTTTGTGGAAGTGAATGTGAAACACTTGTGTGTGACAAGGGCCCGGCTTCCGACCCACGCTTTCGCTCTCGCCTGTACTTCCTGTGTTTATCATAAACAAGCCATGATAAAGTAAAGAGCTGAGAACAGCCTGAGATAACATCCTGTTAATGTCATTGTCTTTCGGCAGCTCTCCCTGCTGCACCAAGCTAATTCAATACCACTGTATGATGCTACTGGGGGTGAGGGGGAGCCTGATCTAATTTGAGGACAGTGCATTACTGTACATATTTCAGTCAGCTGTGAGACCGTGCAGACCGGGTCCTGTTGTGTGGTGAATTGGTTGACTCAGGTAGCCTGGTTAAATGAGACTGAATGCAGCATCCTGAGTGAAATGCACTTATTTGCTTGATATACAGTGCCTTCAGAAAGTATTTACACCCCTTGACTTATTCCACATTTTGTTGTGTTAGTCTGAATGTAAAATTGATTACTATGAGATTTTGTGTCACTAGCCTACACACAATACCCCATAATGTCAAAGTGGAATGATCTTTTTAGACATTTTTACAAATGAATAACAAATGTAAAGCTGAAATGTCTTGACTCAACACCTGTGTTATGTCAAGCCTAAATAAGTTAAGGAGTAAAAATGTGCTTAACAATTCACATAATAAATTGCATGAACTCATTCAGTGTGCAATAATAGTGTTTAACATGATTTTTGAACGACTACCTCATCTCTGTACCCCACACATTCAATTATAGGTCCCTCATTCGAGCAATGAATTTCAAACACAGATTCAACCACAAAGACCAGGGAAGTTTTCCAATGCCTTGAAAAAAGGGCACCTATTGGTACCAATAGGTGGTATTTGTATTTATTATGGATCCCCATTAGCTGCTGCCTTCTTCCTGGGGTCTGGCAAAATGAAGGCAGTTATACAATTTTAAAAACATAACAATACATTCATTACAGAATTCACAACACACTGTGTGCCCTCAGGCCCATACTCCGCTACCGCATATCTACAACGCAAAATCCTTGTGTATGTGTGTGGATAGTGCGTGTGTGTGTGTGTGTATGCATGTGTCTGTGTTACGGAAAAGTGGGGACTGTGAAGTAAGGTGTATTTTTACCTGCTTTTTAAATCTGATTCTACTGCTTGCATCAGTTACCTGATGTGGAATAGAGTTCCATGTAGTACTGTGCGCCTCCCATAGTCTGTTCTGGACTTGGGGACTGTGAAGAGACCTCTGGTGGCATGTCTCGTGGGGTATGCATGGTTGTCCGAGCTGTGTGCTAGTGTTTTAAACAGACAGCTCGGTACCTTCTGCTTGTCAACGCCTTTTACAAAAACAAGTAATGATGAAATCAATCTCTCCTCCACTTTGAGCCAGGAGAGATTGACATGCATGTCATTAATGTTAGTTCTCTGTGTACTTTTAAGGGCCAGCCGTGCTTACCTCTCCTGAGCCAACTGCAATTTTCTCAAGTTCCTCTTTGTGGCACCTGACCACACTACTGAACAGTAGTCCAGTTGCGACAAAACCAGGGCCTGTAGGACCTGCCATGTTGATAGTGTAGTTAAGAAGGCAGAGCAGCGCTTTATTATGGACAGACTTCTCCCCATCTTAGCTACTGTTGTTTTGATCCACGGTTATTCCAAGCAGTTTAGTCACCTCAACTTGCTCAATTTCCACATTATTCATTATGAGATGTAGTTGCGGTTTAGGGTTTAGTGAATGATTTGTCCCAAATACAATGCTTTTAGTTTGGGAAATATTTAGGACTAACTTA